>NW_008676565.1:22845-27502 GCF_000695815.1 Acanthisitta chloris | reverse complement strand
TCCTGCTAGGATTACTTTATTTGAAGCAGGAACAGCAACTCTACTCCAGTAGATTTAGATGAGTTTCAACAAAAGTCATGGAACTGAGAACCATCCATCTGAGTCAGGTGTGGGAATCTTGCCAGACTTCCTAATTAAGGTGGCAAGTTTTAGTCAGTTATGACTCTAGCACTGGATTAAGAGCCTCATACAAGATAAATTGATTTAGTAGCACACACATACAGCTCAGGAGGGAACAGAATTACACAGTCAAGCAAAATACCTACTATTAGTGAAGTATTTTGTCCAAAAGTGTTTTTTATCTCAAGTGTTCTTAGGTGTTTTTTATGAAGTTCAATGTTTTAATAGCTCCCAGGTGCAAACAGTTCCTGCAATTCACAGAAATAGGTAGCCTTGCAAATAGCAATTTTCCATGTGCTGTCCTCTTGGATGTTTCTAGCATGGTGCTCTTCTACAGCCGTTTTCCTTAGAAGTGCTGGATGGTATTTACAAGGAGCAGTACTGGCCTCGCCTTTCTCCCGTACTGCTGGTCGGATGGAGGATGGTAGGTCAGGGAGGTTCTGCCACAGAGAAATGCCTTTATAAAGACCTACAATTCTATGCAACTTTCTATTAACTGAGTAAACACTGAGCTGTCTTCCAACGTTATGGGTTGCTGCCGATCTATTTACATTTTCTACCTTTATATGCACAAGAAGGATAAAACTGGAGCTTAACAGATCTTAACCTCTAGTCTGTAAAACAGTAACACTTTGTATCACTTTGAAGTACTTTGTATAAGAGTTGAACTAATAAAGGGTCTATCTACACCATAATTATGGCAGTTTGGTTCACTTCTTTTGTTACAGAAGTTTGAGTCATTTTTTATGGGATGAAAGAGCAATGCAGATGTCATGAATGAACTACACTACAGGATCAGTGCCCTGGAGTAGGTCAAGCTGTGTTTAGCCTCGTAGAGGAAGTGTATAGCAACAACCAAAGCAGGTGTTCAGGCATCGTCTCTTCTCAAGGATCTCCCTCCTGCCTCACAGATGGCGTTTCTGAATGGGATGAACAGCCATTTGGAAGGCAAAAAGCCACAAAAGTTGAGAACTCCTAGACTACAAGAGTATGGCACTCCAAGTCCTGCACAGGCAGCAGGATAATAAACTGTCAAGAAGGGAAAAGTTAATTCACTGTCCCTCAACTGCAGGGATCTCATCCCTGGTGCAGGTTTGTCATAGTCCCTACAAGAGCTCACATGGGATATAAACATGTAAGAAGAAGAAAACAAGAGAATCATTGCATTTGGTTAAACATGAGCAACCTGGACATGGGGCACTCGAGCAGGAATTTGCTACTTTCCTGCTCTGTCTTCATAGAATCATAGAATTTAAGGGTTGGAATGGACCCTACAAATTACCTAGTCCCAACCCTCCCTGCCATGGGCAGGGACACCTCCTCACTAGATCAGGTTGCTCAAGGCCTCATCCAACCTGGCCTTGAACACTGCCAGGGTTGGGGCAACCACCACGTCCCTGGGCAACCTGTGCCAGTGTCTCACCATCCTTACAGTAAAAAACATTTTTCTAATATCTCACCTAACCTTCCCTTCCTTCAGTTTGAACCCCTTGTCCTATCATTGCAGTTCCTAACAAGAGTCCTTCTCTGACTCCCTTGTAGGCCTTTCAGAAATTGCTCTGAGGTCTCCACGCAGTCTTCTCTTCTCCAGGCTGAACAGCCCCAACTTCCTCAGCCTGTCCTTCCTGTCCAGAGCATATTCTCTTACCTGCTGGGAGGAGTGCTGCAGGGGAAAAGAGGCTGGAAAGCCCCTGTGGCACAGCTGGAGACAAGTGCAGGAGTTTGCAGATAACCTGTGTATCTCCTTACACCTATCTAGCTGCACCTGGCCCTCAGTGATGATGAAGACTGCACAGCAGCTAAAGATTTTGGGAGTGAAAAAAAAATTGCATAGAACTTGTCTCACCCTTATCCCATACACAAACTGTGCCTTGGTCTATCTGTGCTGCATCATAGATCTGTTCTGCCTTACCCACCCTCCTCCCAATGCTCTGCTCCTCAAGTAAGTATAGGAGTCTCAAAATTGTATTTTGGCATCAGCCACTGCCTGTGTTCTGGTGCTCCAGCCAGGAAACAAAGCTTGAAAATTTGTTTTCTTGGCAGAGTACCAAAAGCAAAATGTAACACTTTAAAGTGTTATTTACTCATGGTAACAATCCAATTTAAAAGAGCAAACCAAGGAACTCCCAAGTGTTAAACATCATTATTGCATGTTGAATTCATCCATGAAAGGAACCACTTTGCATTCACGGGTCACAGAACTAAATTCATTTAGAAAGAAAAAAACAACAAAAAAAAAACCAAAACATGATACACACACACCTTGTTCAGGTTTAACTAACTTTACAGAGCTGCCATACATCAATTTAACCAACCCTTTATTTCCTCCTAGTTTGAGAATGACTTATGTGACATGCCATATATTTTAAACTTTGAAGAACCAGTGCTGAATATTTACATATTTATTCCATGCTTAACACTTTTCATTCCAAATTCCCTGACAGAAACCAAATTAATCATATCCCTGCTAGTTTCCAACACAGTAAAGTTTCTAAAAAAATAAAACAACCTTAAACACATGGTCTAAAGGAGTGTCAGCTTTAAAAATATTTATGCAGTGCTCCTTAAAAAAATAGCATTAGTAACAGCAATGCCTGTGAGAGCTCCACCCATTTTAGTCATCACAATTAGTAGTACTCTTCTTTTACCATTCAGAAAATTGTCTGGCTTCCAATCCAAATCCATTCATGTTATTTGAAGTAACATTAAGGCCTTTATGAGCTGATACTGTTCCCTTTAAGTGCACACAGGCAATTCATGGAGGTTTCCCACTTCCATGGGTTGTCAATCAACTCCCAGAGCCTCCACACAGAGAAAGCACAGGTAACAGGAGCCTTCTGTGGTTCAAATAAAGACGTATTTGATTTAGTAGTATAAAGCTAAAAAAATTCAATTTGAAGTATCACCATACTTCAGAAACACTTTGAATAGGGTATTAAGGTTTCTGAGTCCAGCAGACGAGCTGTCCAAAGCCAAGACTGCCGACACAAATGTTACAACTGGGCCTTGTTTAAGTAGACCAGGACCCCCTTTATAGCACTTCTGTCTTGTCAAGAGACCAAAGCAGAAGTGAAAAGCGAGTTCAGCTAAGTGTGACAGTGGAGCTGACCTGCAGAGTGCACGAGGCCTTTGGACAAGGCTACCACACCTCAACCCATCCAAAACTGCAATCAATGGCTACTGAGGATAGGTGAACTGTAAGAAAACCCATGGAGCCCAAGGGAATGCAAACACGTAAAACCTCACTTCAGTCACTGAATTCAATGTGGAAATCAACTTAGAATTGAATCTAGTGGTGACATATCTGTATGAACTCCTAAAATTCTGTTCTTTTTGCACCATCTCTGTCTAACTACAGAAACAGAAACCAAAGCACCTGTTCTAAGGAAGGTTTAGCATCACTGCCTCCCTGTGTGGCTGCTCAGTTTGTACACCTGTGTCTCTGCCCTCTCCTCAGCTGAGGAGACAGCAACGCATTAACTCCAGGCTCTCTAAGGGTACAGATGCCCTTTAACTGCAAAGCATATGCTGCTTTCCACTGAGATAACTCTTGTGCTCCTAGTGCATGAGCTGAGTTGCAAAGTAAGTGCCAGGATGTTACCTTGCTCTCCCTGAAGTCAGTGACAGATTTCATACTAATTCTATCTAGTGCGAGACCTTAAAGTTTCAAATCACATCATCCAAGATGTACAACAAAAGCTACATAAATTACATTTACATTCATATTCTTTCACAGATTAATTAATTTCAGTCAATCTTCTATCACCTGCTACTGCACCTGCTGTTGGATGGACCTCGTTCATTAGAACTCAGACTGGCTAAACCAATAAAAAAGGGGGAAAAAAAGGGCTAAGGGCTCTAAACATGAGAGGAAAAATTAGAATTGCCTCACATATGTATTTCTTGATTTTCTTGCAGTAAAAGGTCACACACAAAACACCTGTACCTTTATTTTGGCACAATGAATACTTTAGAAGTCCTTCAAGTCTTAAAGAGGTTCTTTACTGAGTATTGTCTACTGAAATCCACAAAAAAAATTAAAACATTATTTCAAAAGGAACAAAAAAATTTACAATTGTACAGAAAAAGTCTTGAATTTTATTGAAATTTCAAGTCTTGTATCAAACAAAAACTTTTTCTTCAGACAAAAATATTCTCTTGATGTCCTCCAGATAGCAGAAACTTTGAATTGGTCCTTTAGTGACGTTGCTTTCGTTTGTCATTCTTCTTCACAGAAGTCCACAAGGTTGAGCTGTTCCATTAGGCCTCATTTTATCGTGTGAAGGAACGTACATGACGACCTCTTCCACTGCCTCCACTAACAAACTTCCCTCTTGAGCCACCACTGCTACTACTATTAGCACTTGTCCAAGACGGTCCGATTCCTCCACGGCCTCTGGACGCACGATCGCGCGGGCTCGGTCGGTAGCCTTAAAGCAAAGAAAAGTATACTCAGTTGGAAAAAAAAAAAAAGCCCTAGGCGTAGTGGCTGCTGCCAAAGTGTGAGACAAAAACAAGATGAGGCACAAACAGCGTC
>NW_008676565.1:22549-22804 GCF_000695815.1 Acanthisitta chloris | reverse complement strand
TGCTCAGATTGCGCTACAACTACCATGTAGGTACGAAGAGAACTGACAAAATTAAGGTTCTGCGATCAAGTGTTCAATTCAGCAAGTTCTATGGGTTACAGGGCAGGTCGCAGGAAAGCCTGGGTCTGACAGTCTCAGTGACAACTGTTCATATATGCTTAAAACATTTGCTGAATTTCAAGGTGTCTGCAGCATCCTTGCATGGTTTCATTTGTAAAGCAAAAATGAAATTCAGGGAATTCTCTATAGTTCGAT
>NW_008676565.1:0-22525 GCF_000695815.1 Acanthisitta chloris | reverse complement strand
ACTTAATGGTCTCAGTGGTGGCAGTGGACCCCTGTTAAAATTGCTCTGACCACCTCTACTGTCATTGTAGGTTCCCCTGGGTGTACTCTGTGCACTCCAACTTGAGCCTCGAGCGCCTTCGCGACGACTGTAATTTCCTAGATAGGGAGAGAAAAACCCACACACTGTTGAGCAAACATCACTGGTTGGTCTCTTTTCTTTCATTTCAATCCTCACAGTACTCAGGGTGGTAACAAAATAACTCACATAGATAAAGATACTCTGCATCAACATACTCTCAGTGTTCAAAGTCTACAACTTACTGTATTATACACAGAATCAGGGAAGAGGAACTATTTTTCAGGCCAAGTTCCAAAGAACTCACACTATCTAGTGTATCTAAGATAGACTCCTATACTTTGAGGCTTTGTGGTAGAGCAAATCCTAGTATTTATAACTTTCTAAATGGAAGTATATTCTGTTTCTACTTTGCAAGGACTTGCCCTAAATATGGGATGGAAGGAAAAGGAATACAACCTTGTCTGTCTTAGCACTCTGTAGCTAGAATCTCCAGGTACACTGAAAATTACATCTTATTCTTGTCAGGATCTCTTATCCTTTTATTCCAAGCCTCATTTAAACCTGGAGAGGTACTGTGGTGCTTGATTTCAGGAAGTACCACATCACAAATGGCAGAGAAGAACTCCAACAGTTGTGAAAACAGCTGCTTCCTTTCGTAAAAGAGGGAAAGAAAGTGGCAACACAGGAATTCCCAGCCTTGTTTCAATACCACAGCATTGAAGGTTCTCACCTTCAACAGAACCTTTTCTGGTGCTGAACAACTTAGTCCAACACCACTGCTTCAGGAACATCTCACACCAGGGAAATCGGGTTAGTATTACTGAAGCATTTTCACCATGCATTCACTCCAGTTCCAATACAGGAAACAACATACCTTTTGAAGCAGGTGGTGTAAAGAACCTGTTCTGACTGTGAAAAGCTCCTCGTCCTCCACGATTCCCTGAGAACCCACCACGCGAAGAAATCTTCTGTGACACTTTTGGTGGCCTTTTGGCTGGTGGTATCCCATCTGGAGCAACCACTTCTTTGCTCTCCGCAGCAACAAAATCATCCACATGCATGGAGGGTGGCCTGCTTGTGTTCTGTTTCCTCTGACGGAAGATGTCATGTGGTCGAATTCCTTGTCCAAATCCTCCCCTGCCTCTTCCTCTTGGTGGTGGCACAACATGAGCTCTCTTTGCAGGCTCTATGTACTCAGATTTCCCACTGTCATGACAAACAATGAGTGAGTTAATGTAAACCTGTATTCCTACTGAAGGTCAGGCATTCTCAATACTGAGATGCAATTTGAAAGGTATTTGACGTTCTGGGAATATACAAATCTGTTCTGGACACAGTTAACTCATTAAACTCGTCTTACCTTGAAGTTATGAAGGTCTCATGTTTGTGCTTGCCCAGCTTGAAGCCTTTTGTAGTTTTGGTTCGTCCAGGAGATGATGGTTCTGACAAAAATGACCTCTCCAGTTCAGCTTGCAAGTCAAAATCACTGCAGCCCTTCTCTGACAGTTCGATTAAGTCCACTTTTACCTGCGCAATGACAGAGTTCAGTGTTGCCACAACAGACATTACTAGCACCTCTGAGGAAACAAACATACTGCACACGGATGGAGGAGATTCAGCTAAGGTCCTTCTGCAGCAAAAAAGCTCCATCCCCTACCTTTTAATGCAGTAGTGTGGCCCAAAACACACAATAAAACAAAAACAGCAGAGCTGCAACAAAATTGTCTGAATCCAATTGTGGCATAGGTCTCAAATATGAACACTGCCTTGTCACTAAATGACCAACAGTGAGGCAACTCTCTTGCTTAAGTTACAGCTCTATAAATTTATTAATGCCACTTTTATACAGTTTTGGCTTTGCTTAAAAAATTAAAACAAGTATCTCTGCATGTAAATTAAAGAAGAGTAAAACTAAAAAAGAGTGAAGGCAGTGAAGCCAACAGAAACTGATTGTTTCTCACATTAGAATGAAGACACTGCCAGCTGCTTAGTTCTAAAGCCAAACAAACACAAAAAGAATGCTATTGTATATTTTTCAAGATTAGATTTAAAGTTTGAAATATAAAAGTAAAGCTTCAAATACTGTGAAAAGTTTTTGTGCAAGTAGTTTCATTTACTGCTGCTGGTTCTCCCACATCGGAGCACATATTTGAATAATAAAAAGTGCAGTTATCAGGCTGTGGATATTAGTGCCATGACAGAAAACAACCAAGGAGAAGGAAAAAAGTCACCTTCTGTGTCTCCATTTAACACAAACTGCTGAAAAGCCCAACAGCAATGCAAAAGGAGGTCAGGACTGACACAACTTTCTTCTAAAGAAGGTTATTTCTACGTTGGAGTACTGCAAAAAGGTGCCAGTTTTGAGGGTGCTTCCAGGTGAATCTGAAGGCGTTCGATAGCACCTTTATCAAATGCCAAGCCCTGTATCTGAGTCAGTTTGGCAGAATGAGCTCAGGAAAACAAATCATTTGGCCATATGAGTTTCTGATGCTACTAGCTCAGATTAAGCCTTGGTTTTAAATTCATTTCAGATATATTAATGAGGCTTTTTACCATATCCAGATCAGTGTCTATTTCTTCAGCCTGGAAGGGTGAGAACCACATGGATTTCAGCTGGTCATCCATCACATCTGCCAACACATATGTAGTCCTGCAACAAAACAACACCAAATGCCTATATGGTTATGAACTACAACCAACTGCAAGTGTATGCAGCACCACAGACCCTGGGGTGAATATTGCTGTCTTACTCTTCATATCTGCATGACATTAAACACACTGGGACTGGTGGGTGTAGTGACAACAGTGCTGTTTAGATCCTGGGTTTAATACACTCATGCACAAATTACTGTATTTTCTGAAGTAAATCACAGGCAATATGGTCACACACTTTACCTGTTGTTAAACAAATTCTGAAGAGAGTCTGGTGCAGAAAGAACAGGCTCAACATCTTGGTCACTCAGTGGACAAGAATCACCTGCTGATTCCAACATCTGCCTCACTCCAACAATGTTGTCCAGCAAGGACTCAAGGCCATCATCTTCCTTGGAACGTTCCTATGCCAACACAGGACAAATCAGAACATTTTTCCCTCCTCAGAGAAGGAAACATGCTTTGGTTAACTATAAAAAAAAAGGGGTGAAAATCTATCCATCCACAAATAGTAAAGCGAAGACAGCAGAGAGCTCCTCAGTACGCTATAAACCAAACCATGTCACCACATGCACATTTAGTTTTCATTCCCAGGTGATGCAATATCTTCCATAACACAGTCCCAAAGAAGGTGTCACCCCAAGTTTTATTTAACAAGTTCTAGAGCATTCCCATGTCCTAAGTGTCTGCTGTTTCTCATTCAGAACAATTGTGGCTTTTAATCTCTTACCACAGATGTAGGCGGCCAGGGAAGAAACAGGAGGGAATATAGCACTGGAGAGGCATTTGTGACCAACAGGCTGTGGAGCAGCTGTTTCATGGAATCTTCTAAATGAGCCACCTACTGCATGGCTGTCATCAGTCACATAGGATTAGATTTGAATAGTATAATTAAGTTTGCAATTAGAATCACAGAAAAGTTGGATCCATTGAGTTCTGCATGTCCTCTAGTCCAATCCTCTCCACACACACTCTATGTTAGTGTCAACAAGTCAATAAGGACTAGCTGGACTATCATCAGTGCCAGATCAGGACAGTCACAACTTAATACAGACACCTCCAAAAAAAGGCTCCAGTGAGGGAGAGCCGACAGCCACACTGAGCAACCTGTTCCAGTGCTTCACTTCTCTCTTGGTGATTTTTTTTTCCTATTGTCAACCTGAACCTCTGAAGCCATAATTTGGGGCCATTGCCCATTGCTTTATCATCTGGAATTACCAAAAAGAGTTTGATCCCACCACCTTTGTCACTATCCCCCCAAACAGCTGTAAGCAGCTCCGGGATAGCTCCTAAACCCTCTTCACCAGGCCAAACAAGCACAGCTTCCTCCTCCTCTCTCCACAGCACATAAGCTCTAGGTCCCTGACCACCTCAGTAAAACCCTCTCTAGTTTCCCTAGCTCTCTTGAGAACTACTCAGAGGGCAATGCTGGCCAAAAGTGAACACAGCACTGCACGTGAGAGCTCACCAGCATGCCATGGAAGGACATGGCAAGGCCCCTTGATGTGCTGACCATGCTCCTTCCAGGACAGCTCAGAACACAACCTGCCTCATCTGCACTGCTGGCCCACATTAAACCTACCAACCACCATAACCCCCTGGCCCTTTTCAGCCTAGACAGCATCAAGGCATGGGATTATCCTGCTCTCACTGCAGACCTTTGCATTTTTCCTAATGAACCACACAAGCTTTCTGCTAAATCAATCCTAAAAAGCTTACTGAGGTCCCTCTGGATTGAGGCTTTGCTGCTTGCCACATTAGTCACTCCCCCAGCTTACTGTTATCCACAAATTTGCTGAAGATGTATGTTCAGGTCTCTGATGAAAACATCCAACAACACCCAGACCCCAGTGTTAACTCCACTTGTTACCAGTCACCAGTAACACTGAGCCACTGCTAAGCAGTGGTTCTTCTTGCTTATCACATTAACAATCTGCTTCACCACTACCTAATGCTCCCTGCTGTATGCATTTGCTGCCCTCCACCACACAGCTAACTGCCTGTGCTCTTAGGCTGTGCAAACACTCCCAGCACAAGGGGATCACAACCCTACCTGAAACTTCCTACCATTACCACAACACAGACAACCCATTCTGCATCAGAACAGGCGATTTTGGGCATCAGCATTAAAACAATGGAACAGTAATTATCAATTCCACACGTTATGCCCCAGAACTGTGCACCCTTCTCACCGAGGAGGGAGAGCTTATACTGTCTTAGTAACACCTTCAGATACAAGACTGCAACATCAACTTCATGATTTAAATTCTTTTACCATCACATGTTTCTCCAGATCAAGCAGCAGGTTTTCTGGGGTTTCTTCTTTGCTCTGCAGTAGATGTTTTAACTCTGCAGTAGTTAGACCCACTGTTCTGCCTGGATGGGATCCATCTGTTTCCATAAGGCTTCCATCATCCCCACAACATCCCTGAAATATTGGACACATTCATTATACTTCTGGACTGCAAACTCCTTAGAATTCAAATGTGCGTTAGAGCAAATCTAGCAACACAAGAGTTATCTCTTGATTTAAAAACATATTATGCAAATTACTTTAATGAAGTCCCTGTCAGCAGGCAAGTGTCGATGCTGCATCGAGATAAGCTTAATCCTTTCCTACATAAGCCGAGGTTTGTATTAACAAGTATTTTATAGTCCCTTCTCTACTACACATCAATACAGAAACTCTCTCACAGGATGCCATGAATCTAATGCCTAGACACCTCAGGGTGATACTCACTTAGGGAATCAATATGAATCAATATGTCATTCTTCCTACTGAAGAACCCTCTTAAAAAACATAGACTCTGCCAAGCTTGCACAGCAATTTGCACAGTCAACTGCTTTCTGAAATTGTTCCTGAACTATAGTTTGTCTAATTAATCAGTACTTATTCACTCACCAGCGTGTCAGAGTTTAGAATCTGTCGCATGAAGTCCAAAAAGGAAGAGGCCAGTTCACCTGTGTCTTTGCTAAAACTTGTTATCACTCGCTTTAATACAGTGTACAGAGCACTGCTGTGTTTTCTTAGAGAGCTGTTTTAAAAACAAGAGAGAAAACACTTTATTAGTGCATACATTGTGACCATTCCACTGTAATTTGCTATAAGAAAACAACATATATGCCAAATAAACTTGTAAATTTTACAGCTATCAAGTTGAGCTTTGATTTTCTTTGAACTAGACTGTTGTTTTCACCAGTGCTGTCTGCAGATATTTCAGACAGTACATGTACAGCCATATGTACTACCTCCAAAACCTGCAACAAATACCATTTTCCTCTTTGGCAGGAAAGGACTAGAAGTACAGATGTATTTGCTTGCACAAGGGCCTTATGCATAAGGCAGGATCGTGCTTCCTGTTACAATTTCACTGCACCCCATGATGACCAACTGCAGAAAACACACCATAAAGGCAACTATCAACACAGAAACAGAAGGCTGAGCACTGAAGCTGAAAGCTGGACACACAGGATTGTAGAAACAACAGCACCTGTAACCTGTTGGTTTTTGTTTGCAGTTGTACTGCTTCTTGCTGTCTAACAGCACTATTTAAAACATGGTTTGAACAACCTTTCATTGACAAGGCTCCTTGTTCTCTTTGTGAACCTCACAACTTGCTGGGTCTGCACCTCACCCTCAGCAAACAGAAACAGGTCCAGATATGTGACAAGGAATCAAGTGTCAAAACAGCACAGTGCTGTCCAATGCATGCATATATTCTGTTCGAGGGGAGTGGAGTCAACAAAAGCAGTTTGGGGAAAAAAAAATAAATCCTCATTTCAAAAGCCTTAATTGCCTGGAGGTCAGAACACTCAAGGGAAGTGCAAACTGAATCCCCTCAAAATACAGGTAATTACAGACAGCTCTCCAATGTTAGAGCTCTCTCAGATGAGAGCTTTAACTACTGAGTGACTCAGAAGGGAAGGACATGAGCACTATACCTCACATTCTAATCTTCCAGCCTTGGAGCAAGGAAATGGAGTGTACTAACCTTTTTTCAATGCTTTGTTTGTTTCCTAAAAAAAAAGAGCTCCTGTGTGCAGAAACAATTCAAAGGTAAAATCTCAAGTGAAGGAAGACCAAAATACTGAATAAAACACTGAAGCCCCAAAGAGAAACAAAGGTTTAGGTGCCTTATCCTCAACATTTCCTACTAAACGGGTAGGAGATGACTGCACACTGCAGAAGTGGTTAAACAATTTTAAACTGTCAGTGATATCACAAATACCATACCTCTTTAGGTGATAGAAGCCATATTCATGCTCTGTAAGGAACATCATTGTTCGGATACACGTCAGCAGACAATTGTAACTGCTCTCAGAATTCGTTAATGTCTCCATCAGACAGTCACAAATTAAGGGCATCAGCTCTTTGTTTGGCAAGGAGTTGGAAAGCTGCTCTGATTCAGATACAGAACCTTCTGATGAACTTGGTAAAATGAGTGCAATATCCTAAAAGAATGATTTTTATACACACGGTAAAAATGCATTCTGCACAGCAGCAGTAAGCATAAACCACACATTGAGTCAGAAGGACTATGTTCTTTCACTATCCCTTTATCATCCTATTTGTGTATTCCAGTTATTACTGACCAGCAAAATATTTATCTAGAGCATCCTGTTTATTTGGTTCTGTTAAAAGGTTACAAACCATTACTTATTTTAAAAGCTATAAAAGCTTCAAAAGTTTCAAATATGATAGCAGAGCCACAACTAAAGCCAAATAGTCATTGGATAATATACATAGTTTCTTGCCTAGGTAATCACTGTCCCTTAATCTCAAAACACTGGTCAGAATATGAGGAGTGGCTGAAGTCCCTTGGCTGATTCAGCCTGGAGAAGGCTGAGAAGTGACCTCCCAGCAGTCTACAACTGCCTCAAGGGAAGCAGCAAAGGGGCAGGTGCTCTCCTCCCTCTGGTGACCAGTTATATGACACAAGGAAATGGAAGGAAACTGCATCAAGAGGAATTCAGGTTGGAGATTAGGAAACGTTTTTTCAGTGCAAGGTTGGTTGGTCACTGAACAGGCTCCTCAGAGAGGTGATCGTGGCACCAAGGCCACCACTGTCCAGAGAGCATCCAGATGACACTCTCAGTCATATGGTTTAGATAGTCCTGTGAGGAGATGGGAGAGTTGAATTAGATGATCCTTATGGGTCCTTCCGACTTGCGATATTCTATGATTCTATGGTTCTGTGAAAATTAAGAGGCTTCAAACACCACCTAAGAAGGTTAAGATCTACTGCCACCTCCACATTTTACATAAAATAAAACAAGACTGATTTTCATAGTGAATTTGCATGGGCAGATCAGCTCTACTGACCAACAATGCCCAAATGTCTTCTGTGGGTAAGCACTAAATCAAATAATTGCATGCAAATAGTAAGGCAAATAATGACATGCAAATCTATGCACACACATATGAGAAACTACCTGGGCTAGTCTATGAATCAATTTTCAGATAAGATTTCTTACCTTGCTCTAGAAACCTGGACTTTTTTTTTTTTTTTAATGGAGGAGTGTCAGGGTAGCAGCAAAGCATTTGTATCTTTATATTTGGAATACATTTTCAAAAGGTTTCAGTTAGACAACTGAGAGATATGTATTTATTTAACTAGGTAAGAGGTGCACAGTGACAACTCCAGTTTTGTCAGTGGCCCATGGGGAGAAATTACATCCCTCTCTCAGGTAAGGGGACAGGAAATCTTTGTGCCATTCAGTGTCTGGTCTCTAATGAGCTACCACAACAGTGCACATAATGCAGAAGACATCTCAGAAAATAAAAGAATTTACATTCAAGAGCAACAAGACAGCAAGTCTGCCAAAGCAGCCAATCATGCATACTTCTTCTGTGTTTCAACAATGTTGACATTTTTTTCTTTTGGAAAAAAAAGCACACACCTAAGAAACAATCTCATTTCATTTGCCTCCTGCAATTACCAACACACATTATGTATTAAATACAGCAAATACCTGATCACAGAGGGACTGCAAAAGGGAAGTTACATATTCCGCACACTGTTGATGAGTGACGTTGTCCCCAGCCGATCGCATCAAAGCCAAGAGCTCGTGGAAAACCTCTGCATACTTTTCATCTCCTTTAGTGGTTCCATTGATAAGATGCAAAATAGCCAATTTACAAGCTTTGTGTGAAGCCAGGGCATCTAGTAAAGCCAGCAGTCGAGTGGTCTGTCCAGTGTACTGTTTATCTTCTGTGTTGCTGAAAGGATATAGTGCACTTTGAAAAAGCTGTTTTAAAATGATCTAATAAACTATAGAAACAGCCATTACACAAGTCATATATTTCTGCGTTTTAGAAAAAAAGGCCTAGCTTACATACTTAAACTTACAGTTTCACTTACTTTTTTGGAAAGTGCTCAACTTTCACTAAAGGACATCTGGTTGCATCATAAATTAACTAATCTGCTATGCATTTAACATACTACAGGGGATCTAACTGCATAAGCATAAATATGCCTTTATAGAAACAGTATCTGTGTGCATAATTGTGCTTTTAAAGAAACGGCACTCACTGTTTCAAAACCCTCTGAATCTGTAGCATCCAACTTCCTCCAGCTTACAAATATCTACACGTTTTCCTGGACGTAAACCCCAGTATAGCAAACTTTATTGACCCACTTTCTTATTTGTGCCAGAGAGATCCTTTAGAAGAACTTCACAGGTGAGATATGGCTTTGCAGGGACAGCCTGAAGAAAATATTCCTAAAATACTTATCATAAACACATAACATGAAACTGTCTACATCAAAACCTAAAGGTATGAGCTGGTTCCTCAGCAATGTTAAGCACTATCAGGACACAGTGTATAGCACTGGACTGAGAATTCCTTCAGCCCATAATGAAAACGTAGCATTTTCCTCCTGCTAAATCTACTGCACAGAACCAAGGTGATTGTAACAGTTCATGAAAGAAATCTCTGCAATAGAAAACAAAGATACCTTTGCAGGTCTTCTACAATCAGATCTAACACAGTCCTCATGATAAGAAGAGCAGTGGGTGAAGCCAAGTCACAGAGCTGAACACAGATACGTCTCAACATGTGCTGAATAGGTTGGCAGGACGAACCGGAGAAGGATCGAACGATCTCTTGGATCAGCTTGGCCTGCACGTGGAGGTGCATGCTCCACAGCTTCCTGGTGTTCAGCGCCACCGCGATGTCGTGTGGTTCAATTACCTGCAGGAACAGCACAGCAGGGTTATTCCCTTCAACTTTTAACCTAAAACCTGAGTTCTATCACAAGGTACAAACACAGACTAAGTAAGAGTACTGTCCCCATCAAAAGCATGGAATGTCATTTTCAGTATCACCACCAAATGGCAGCAGTCAGGTATTCCTTCGGGAGCACGGGCTGTCACACACCGTTTATGCTTCCTTATTAGTACTCACAAATTCAAGATCCATGACGAAAGGAGAGCCTTAATATGCCAAGAGTTTGGCATTCAGGGTTACATTCAAAGGCTTCACAGACAATCATTTAAGTAACAGCATGGGAGTCTAGACAATCTCACAAGGGATGAAAGAACAACATAGGACTGCTGATTTAAGAAAAATGCCCCAAATAATACCAATTTTGTTTCTGCCAAAAAAGACGTATCTACAAAGAATCTACATGTACACAAATGCTTTATGACAACTGTAATTCTACTTTTCACATATCTGTTTCTCCCACAACTATGAAAATGGTCTAAGGGTTATACATAATAAAAATCCTTTAAAAACTGAATACATCTAAGTTATACCTGAGTAGTCTGCATGGGCAGTGGAAGAGGCAACAATTCTGAAAGCAGTATAAGTCCAGAGAAAAAACCTTCAGGAATTCTCAGAATTGAAGAGAGAACTTCCTTCAGCATTAAAGACCAAGTATTGTTGGCCAAAGTTTCTTCAGAAATGGTAAGTTTTTCATTAACACCTTGTGTAAATGTCAGCAAGATATCAACAATGTCATTCTGAATTTTTTGCTCATCACTATCCAAGCGGCCTGAGAGAGGAATGGAGCAGAGGAGCATGTGCAAAGAAACCAGTGCTGCTGGCACACGCATGTCTTTGAATTCAAAGGATCCTCCCCTCAGGAGCTCTGTCAGCATTGTCTTCAGGAGGGTAAGGGTGCAGCGAGCCATAGAGATCGTAGTGACTCTGTGCAGTGTGGTGCCCATGTTGACATGGAGTCGCCAAGGCTGAATGAGAATGCTGTTCAGCTTCTGTAACACCCGGATGAAAGTGTCCATTCCCTCGGAAGAAAAGAGCTGAATAACTGCAAGATTCCACTTCAGGTCTTTCTGTTGACCTGTACAGAAAATAAATAACATTTCTGTATGTCTAATTTCTCCTGGGCAATCACAGTTACACTTCAGCCACATTTAAGCAGAAGACTCAGGAAACTCAGACTTGTACATTAACCAGACAACCATACCTTCTACCAGAGGTGGTGGACACGCAATGTGACAAAGAACACGGAGTGCAGTAGGAAGACCAACTCCATCTGGCGTCATCAAACTGTCAATATTCTTTAAGGGGAAAAGATAAAAAAAGGAAAACAACTGTATTACAAAGAAGAACTTTCAGAGTATATCACTAGTTTAGTATTCAAATTCTGTATTTAGTTACAGTAAGTATGTCACAAAATTTAAATTCAATTATTCCACCTTTCCCAAAGCTGTCACAAATATGGCAGGAGCAAAAAAAAAAAAAGGACAGTCAACATTTGCATTGTGGTTTTATGGGAAGCTAAAAGAGTTAAATAATTGGATCTTCGCATCATATACTTACCTTAGATATTGTTTCAATAAATGTAACAGTGCAAGACTTGGCCTAGAGCATAAGCTTTAATAAAAACATCTATTTTGGATAACAGTTTGTATTTTTAAATAGCATATCTTAGTAAATATCTAAGATAAAATATCAAATTACAAAAGGTCTAATCTTACAGAGCACAACTAAAAGATAGCATCTCTCTGTATTTTACTAACCTGTTTGATATATTCAATAAGATTGGGAATACAATTTATCTCAAATCTAAGATTTTTCAGAGGTTCCAGCCACTTGCTGAGCTCTGGGGAGAAAAAAAACCAAAAAACACTTAAGTCAGCGAATTTACGAACATAAAGCTTTTCTCAATAAAAATGCAGCTAATTTACACAACAGGCACTAAAGCCAAGTGTGAAATTTGTATTGTTTGTACTTAAATATATTCTATAAAAGACACTAAGAGTCACTGTCAGCTAAGGAAAAGGCCATCAACAGCCAGAACCAAAGAACATTCCCCTTCATATACGGAATAGGTTCTTACAAACTGAGTACAAAACTTCTATTAAGTGCCTAAATGGAGCCAATCTCTGCACCACTAACACAACAGATTAACAGTATCTTAGTCCAGAACAACCTGCAAGTCCCAGTTTTTTAGAATAAGAGATTTAAAGATTCAAAACCCATTGCTCCTGAAAATATTTAAAAGAACGTGAGAGTTCAGAGATTGAGTGGATATGAATTGACAACTATTTTCATGCTGATTTCATTATTTGGTTTAATAACCTAGCCCAGCTTCTCATGAAACTGTCTGATGACCAGGTGAGGAGCAAAGAAATAAAAGCATGGCAAAGGAGAGAATTCAACTAAAACTTTGAGGAATTCTTGTTTCTTCCAGTGCATTTAAGTTTTGGATTAAGTTCTTGGTATGTGTACACAAGTCAGTTAAGCAGTGCAGAACACAACTCTGGACACCAGTTTCAATGTTTGGGTGTCAGAGTGGTTGCCAGCAGGATCTTTCCAAGTGATCCAGAGCTGATCTGTGAGTCAACACAAGCCAGGAACACACCAAGCCACAGCTTGGAAGTCAAAAGACTTAGTAACAGGGTAACATGGACTATTCCATGCCAGCTGGCCTAAGGGCCAGAAAACAGTCCCAGGACTATTCATTAGTAAAGACCCTATAAGACTACATCACTGTCCTACTTCCAGCGGGAATACAGCTCCCTTTCTTCTTAGTAGCTGGTACAGTGCTGTGTTTTGGATTCAGCATGAGAATAATGTTGATAACACACTGGTGTTTTGGATATTGCTAAGCAGTGTTTACCCTGAGTCAAGGACTTTCCAGTGCTCTGCCAGTGAGGAGCTGCACAATAAGGAGGGAAGAAGCAGAGCCAGGACAGCTGGCCCAAACTGGCCAAAGGGATATTCCAAACTGTGGGATGTCATGTTCAGTACGACAACTGTGGGGGTTGGCTGAAAAGGGCTAATCACTGCTCAGGGACAGGCTGGGCATTGGTCAGCACATGGTGAGCAATTGCATTGTATGTCACTTGTGTTTTCTTGGATTTTATCTCTTTCTCTCCTTTATATTACAATTATTATTACTGTTATCCTTAGTATTGTATTTCACTTTGTTTCAATTATTGAACTGTTCTTATCTCAACCCATGAGTTTTACTTGTTTTTCCCCAATTCTTCTCCTCATCCCACTGGGGATGGGTAGGGGAGTGAGCAAAGAGCTGTGTGGTGCTTAGTTGCCAGTGGAGGTTAAACCACAACAATCACTATAGGGAACAACCAAAGTAAGACTTATTTCACTGTACTTTTGTCCATTTGTACTAAAATTTGGTCTCCTGTTTTCAACACAGAAATCATTTCAAACTTTCTGCAATTATCCAAAATTCATGGTAGTTAATACTACTTGAAAAATAATTTAAGTATTAATAATTCCCTATTTAACTCTCATTAACAGAAAAAAATTTGCACATTATCTCAGTGACTCAACCAATCAGATGCAGCTAGAAAAGGAATTCCATGCTCCAAACCAGACAACTGTGAAGCACCAGTTGCCCACAAATAAAAGGTTTCTTCCATACATCCAAACAATTCAGCTGATAATGACACATACTGTACCTTGCAATTTGGTGTTATTTTCGTCTGCTTTGCAAAGCTTCAGCAAAGGTGCCGAGTGCTGTTCCAGCATTTGGACATCACTGGAAGACTGTACCACCAGCAAAACAAGGATGCAGGCATAATTATAAGCAACTGACTTCTTAGACTTTGAGTCTCTGGAACAACAACAGAATTTTCTTTAGATCTCAGCTGACACAACTAGATATCTGTTAGATTTTCATTATTTGACACCTACAGAATTTTTGCTTTCACCAAGGACTGTCCTATATAATTATCAACTAAAAAAATCCACCAAACAATTTTCTCCTATGCATTTTGATAAGTGAATGCTTTCACACTGACTCCTTAGTCATTTCAGCATCAACAAAAGCTGAGAGCCAAGGGGCACACAAATATTTTTCCATAACTTTGTCCATTTTACAAATCTTGTTTTAAAAGCACTTCCTACCCACAGTAGTACAACTGCTTGTCTACACAAAACAAGGAGTGTTTTTAACATTTACAGGAATTTAGAGAACTGAGGTTCCCACCCCAGAGAAATGTGCAGTGTGCAGTTTCCCCAGTCAACATTTCACACTTGAATGAAAACTGCCTACTTACTGGTTTCTCCATATAACCAAAAGCCTGTCCTCTACATATTACAGCTTTGTGGATGACCTATAGAGATTTTGGGTATTAGGTACTTGATTACAAATGACAGGCCTGGTTTCCTATTACATTCTTCTACTTAAAAGTTGTTTTGCTTATAAACAAATCATAATAATCTAAAAGAAAACTATTTTAGATTTACTGCATGATTTATAAAAGACAGTTACTTTTAATACGAAAAAAATAAAGGATATAAACAAATGCATTAATTACCCTAAAGCTTCTTTGGAATAGTACTCCATTAAAGTAATAAGACTTTGGAGATTTTTTTCCAGACTGAATACATGGGCCACAGCAGATCTCCCTACGGGGTTGAAGGTGATTAAGTAAAGGTTGTGCAGTGTTCCCAGCAGGTCTGAATGGTCAGTCTCCTCACTGGCTGTGCACCGCTGAAAGTGGCAGAACAGTTCTGAAATGCACTGTAACGTCTGTGTTGAATGCAGGAGCCACAGGGCAAAAGGATCCTCATTGGCACCATCTGATTGGAGACCTTCCTCTTGATCTGGATCAGAAAACTGGCAAAGTGCCCTAACCAACAAGTTTGTTGCTTCGTACTCGGAGATAAAGAAAAGAAGACCCTTCTGTGACTGTGCCAGGAAACGCAATATATCTCGTATAGCCTGAAGCACACCTGGATGTGCACCTGTCACTGGAAGAGACAGCAGCAGAGTAATGCATTCCAAGAAATGGTGACTATGAAGATACCTGGGAAATAAAACCACCAGGAAAATAATCAGTAATATTACAATCATCTGTCAGAACTGCACAATAACATATAAAATTACATGCCTTCTAACTTCAGTACTAATTGCTCTGTGGACTACAGGAAATAATTACTAATTATGAAGCAGTACAAAATTTTAACTTTACAAAACACAACTGCTATAATATTTACAAGAAATACATCCTTAAAGTTCTGATCTTCATAAAAAACCCAAGCAAAAAACCCTCACCCTTACCTACACACAAAAAAGAACATTCTATCTGACTAAATTTGCTGCACTTGAATCATCATCAATGCATATTAAATGTCATTATAGCATATCCAAGAGGCAATTTTTGAAGACTCTTTGCATGTAGATACTTATATTCAGTCCTACCTACAGCAGTACTACCAAAGAAACCTGTTAACTTTTAAAGAAATACTTTCCCATGGGATCTTGTCACTGGCTGAAGGCAGGCAGGCCTCAACCCCTCTGCCTGTGCTGCGACCAGTGAGCTGTGCTGACACAACTGCACGACTGCCAACCAAGGCTGCCTCGTATCTCACCACCTCAGCACGCAGGCAGAGGGATGCCAGACCTGTTTTCTCCATACACATAGACATGTTCCAAGGTGACAAAGGGAAAACACTCCCGATCCATAACCATTTCCACATCGTACAGCACCTAGCACAACTGGTCGGGATCTGTGAACGTGACTGGAGTGTGAGCACAGTACCAGTAATCATGAGAGGTCAACTTCTTGCTATATGCATGCTGGGTTGATTGAAAGCCAACAAAGTAACACGTACGTTAACTTATCAAACTCTTTCAGACTTTATAGGCACAATCTAAAATCCTCCAATAAAGAACAAAGTGAAATATCCAGAAAAGTGTTACCAACAGTGTCACTCCTGAGAGATATATCTCAAGCGGGAGGAGATATGCTCTAGAAAGTGAGTCATACCTAAACAGGACAGGGTAAGGATCATCCCTTTCTGGAGGGCCTGTAATGCGTGCCATGGTTGGGAAAGACTTCACAGGTGGCTGAATCATCGTGTGAGGAGCAGTTTCCATCAAATGGAAGATCTCTTCAAGAAGACTAACAAGTTTTTCCATCTCTCCTTCACTTATATTAGAAGACTCCATAAGATGATCCATGTCCATAGGAGCCTCCACATCATTTTCATACTCTTGGTTAGTTCTTTCAAGTCCTGCCAAGTCCTGGTCCTGCTCTGGCTCTGTGTGATTAGGAAGAGGAGGAGTGTTCTCTGCTAACTGATCAACCACCTTTTTAATGTCTGACAGAATCTCATAGAAGTGACACTTCTGGAGAATTGCAGAACCAGCTGTAACCACTCGCACAGTCTGATCCAAGAGGATCAGTTCCAGGAGTTTCTGATAACCACTTTTTTCATGTACATCTACACTACCTCTTAGAAACATCTCCATTCCCTCAGTCATACTAATAACACTATCCAAAGCTTTAAAAGCATTAAGTTTAAGGGAGGATGATACGTGATCTGCAAACAACAGTTCAAACAACACATTGATAACTCCTGCCTGCAAGAGTGCTGTTATTCCTTGAGTCCCACATTCTCCTAATGATGACACCAACTTAGTCCCAGCTTTGAGCTGTCGAACATTCAAAGCAATGGGCTGTTTGAGAGCCACCTGAAGGTTTAAAGCTTGCAGGGTCCAGTCTACTAGCTGGGTAATATAGTCTTGCTTTGTGTCTTTCACCAGCAGGTAGCTCAATCCTTTTACTATTAAACTCGGAATTTCTTCCAGTGCAGTGACCCACTTTGCACCCCTTTCCTCCTGATACAATTCCAAGAGTTCAGTTAATTTAAGTGAGGCTTCCACTGCCCCTGAATTTTCTTTTTCTGGATCTTGGTCCTTTATTTTACCAACTTCATTTTCAAATACAGTCTTGTACGGGCAGCTGAAGCATAAAAGAGGTCCAAGCTCCTTTTCAAAAGGTTCATATGTCACAGGAGGCACAGATGCCAGATCCTCAGGAGTATATTCAATATCAAAGCTTGGATACTTAAATGTTTCGCGTTCCAGGTCAGCAATTCCATCTTCATCACTTGAAATCTGCTCATAGCCATCATCTCCTAAAAAGAAAAAGATTTGGTTACGAAATATAATCAGTTATGAATAAACCAGTTCATAACTGCAGAGAACATTTTCAAAGTAAAAAGTAATCATTCATTTAATACAAATATTACTGGTTAGACAACAATCATACACTAACACACAAAAAGCCTTCTCTCTCCAGGTAAAAGTGAGAGCCCCAGCTGACAAGGGTCTTTTTATGTAATAATGGAGACATTTAAAAGAACCTATAAAGCAAAAAGTTTAATAAATGTACACAAGAATATTGTTTTCTTTCTATGACTGCCTCTGTAATAAAACTTCTAGCCTGAAATTTTGCACAGGCACAGGTGGGAACTTTAAGTAATACAAGAAGATGATTACTGACCTTATAACATGAATAACTTTGTTTGATTTTAAGAAATAATTTCTTTCATCCCCTTCCTACATTTTAAAACAAAACATAACAAGATTGAACATTTACTCTAACCTATACAAGTTGTATCTATTTCCCTCTCTTTACAGAAAGGAACAGGAAGATTTACTATAAAGGAGCAAATATTCCACAACAAAAGACTGTTCTTGAGAGGTGCCAGAACCATAAATAAGGCAGGCAATAGTGCAGCAACCAAGGGAAAAATATCCAGTTCTCTTTGTGCCTAGTCGTCATAATGGTACTGCCATCAATATTTCATAAACCTCATTTTTATTTTCCTCAACTCTTGACCACTTACCTTCACCTTCTTCTTCCTCTTCACCCTCTTCTTCATCTTCATCTTCCTCCTCTTCTTCCTCTTCTTCATCAGCAATACTCTCTACTGTATGCCCATCATCATCATCATCCTCATCCTCCTCCTCCTCAACATCCACATCATCATCATCTTCCCCTTCTTCTGGTTGATCTTCCTCTACTTCTCCATCATCTGAATATTGGCTTTCTTGATGAATGGACGTTCGATCAGGAGAAATGGGCTCAAAATAATCCTCCCTATGGTCCACATCATCTTCTTTTTCCCCAACCACTAAAAAGATATACAAAGTTTCAGAAATAAGAGTACATCTCTGAAATTCAACGATATAGAATCATGGAATTGTTCAGGTTGGAAAGAACCTTTGAGATCATCGAGTCCAAACATTAATCCAGCACTGCCGAGCCTACAACTAAACCATGTCCCCAACTGCCACGTCTACACCTCCAGGGATGGTGTCTCAAAAACCTCCCCAAGCAGCTTGTTCCAATGCTTGAACACCCTTTCAGAGAAAATGGTTTTTTTCTAATATCCAATCTAAACCTCTCCTGGCACAATTTGAGGCCATTTCCTCTGGTCTTGTCATTTGGGAGGAGACTGATCCCCACCTGGCTACAACCTCCTTTAATGTGAATGTAGAAACTGATAAGCTCTCCCCTAAGCCTCCTTTTCTCCAGGCTAAACAATCCCAATTCCCTCAGCTGCTTCTCATAGGACTTACCCTCTAGACCCTTTATCAGCTTTGTTGTCCTTCCCTGGACTCACTTCAGCACCTCAATATCCTTCTTGTAGTGAGGGGCCCAAAATGGACACAGTACTCAAGATGCAGCCCCACCAGTGCTGAGGACGAAGGGACAATCACTTCCCTGGTCCTGCTGGCCACACTATTTCTGATATAAACCAGGATGCCTTTGGCCTTCTTGGCCACCTGTGCACACTGCTGGCTCATGTTCAGCCACTGTCAGCCAGCACCCCCAGTCCCTTTCTGCTGGTCACCTTTCCAGCTACTCTTCCCCCAGCCTACAGGGCAGTATGGGGTTGCTGTGACCCAAGTGCAGGACTCAGCACCTGGCCTTGTTGAACCTCACAGAGTTGGCTTTGGCCCATCAATCTGGTCTGTCCAGATCCCTCCACAGAGCCTCCAAACCTTCAAGAGATCAACACTCCCACCCAACTTGGTGTCAGCTGCAAACACTGAGGCTGCACTCAATCCCCTCATCCAGATCACTGATAAAGATACTAAACAGGACTGGCCCCACAGGTGGATCCCATCTGTCCCATACACCTAGGCTGACCATTCCCTCCCGAATTATGGGGGGCTTAATTCTGCTCCCTGTGTCTGTCTTCCAGCTCAGGAGCTGGGTACCTGCAAAGCAACTGGTCTTCCAATTAAAGACTGAGGCAAAGAAGTCATTAAGTACCTCAGCCTTTTCTTCACCCTTTGTCACTCTATCTCCCTGCATCCAACAAAGGGTGGAGATTCTCCTTAGCCCTCTTTTTTTTTTTTTTGCTATAGTATTTATATAAACCTTTTTCTTGTCTTTTACAGCAGTTTTATTGTCTTTTATGGCCACACAGATGTTTTAGATTTTTGCATTACGTGTAATAGAGATACAAAAACAGCAGCTTGAAAATCTTCAGGTGATTGAACTGAACACAAACAGTTCAATCAGTCTGACTAAACACCAACAATCACTTAGTTCAGTAAGACTGTGAAAAAATGTTTAAAGAGTTCTTGGCACTCGTAACAAATACAGAGATTGGAGAGCTTGGCAAATGCTGCACAAGGATGGAAGGCAATGGATACCAGAGTCAACATGACATTTACATAAAACATGAGCAGCATGTTCAAACAGTGGACAACAGCCAATATTCTCAATCTACTAACTTTCAAAATTATACAATTTAACACAGCCAACAGGGGGTTTTTGTTTCAAACCCCTTTCCTAAAGCTGAATCTGTCCAGCAGGAGTAACAGCAGACAGGAAACTTCACACCAGGCAGGAACACAGAATTCTGCCTCCACCACACAGTGATGTGCAGCAAATAAAATACAGAGTGTTCTCATTCTACCTGATACTGGCATAGGTTCATCCTCATCATCATCAGGAGGAGGAGGGCCTGGAGGTGTCCTTGGTCCCCTAGGTTGTGGTCTTGGAGGACTGCCATTGAACTGGTCTTCTTTCTCTCCATCAACTGTATTTGTTGTGAAAATAAAGATTTGAATTTAGTGGAATCACAGCAATAAAGGCAGAACATTTTTGGTTTTCAGTGCTAGTTTTGACTGGGGAACACCTTCATGGCCCAGCTTTTATTTACTCATTGCTCTGCATCTGCAGTATGTGAGGTAGTTTTCTGAAGCCACTTTTGGTGTAAATAAGAACTACATCAATAAATGAGCTTATTAACACTATTCATGTTTTTTAATATAATACTGGGTCACAGCTTACATGGGTAACTGCCAGTTTTGGTTTTGACACTAGCCATACTGTAATTCTACCAATAATATCTGAGTTGCTATTTAAAAAAAAAAGTTTATGGTTTAATTAACGGCTTTTTTACAGTTTACAACTGGTTTTTACTACACAAGTTTTGCAGTCTAATACCCACACTTTGAACAAGACAGTTCTAATTTTAAATCTAAAACCAAAATCAAAGCAGAAACTTGATTATGGATTCTATTTGTGGCCATTCTAAAACAAATGCCAAGCACTCTCCTGTAATGTACTTTGCATACAAGTCACAAAAGGAAAGATAGTTCTGACTGTGGAATTTTCTTGTTATGATTCAAATACTATTCTAATATCTTTTTTTGGTATTTCAATCATCTACATTTTACTGAGCTCACACAAATTAAACAGCATTTTGACAACCCAAAGTAATTAGCAGCAGATCAAGTAACCCACTCTCAAAGAATGATGAGAATCTATTTAAAACCATTCAACATAAAACTAAAACAAAATACAAAACTGAAGGACAAAGACATAAAAACAAAAGCCACTGAAATCTAAACTACGAAAGAACTGGGTGTTGTTTTTCAGATACTATAATGCTGATTTAAAAAAAAACCCAAACAATCTGTGTTCTCACAGGGCTCACCATGTTTTGGATTTCTCTTCAAACCAGACTGTTGCTGGGGAGGCGGTGGCGGAGGAGGGGGAGGAGGAGGAGACTCTCTCTCATGACTTATTACTCTGTCAACTGAGCCATATATTGCCAAAGTCAGACAGTTGTACCACCCTCTAAGCACCAATCCATCTGTGTTGACCTGGGTTTTACAAAAAAAATAAAAAATAAAAAGCACTTAAAGACAACACAAGACAACTTAAAAAAAAAAAGCTGCTTTAAGATCACTGTGTCAGTATCTGCATAAAAGCAAGAAGGAAAACCAAGCCTTAAAAATATCTCTTTACTCCACATTTTGAAAACTTTAAATACATCACTCATTGCAACAAATAAACACTAAATTCCTTGCAAAATATCCCTTAATCTACTACAGCCTATTAATGAAATAAAACCCAAACCAAACACCAAAAACCCAACCACACACAGTGGGTCACACAAACACTGTAAAAGCAAGAAGGAAAACCAAGCCTTAAAAATATCTCTTTACTCCACATTTTGAAAACTTTAAATACATCACTCATTGCAACAAATAAACACTAAATTCCTTGCAAAATATCCCTTAATCTACTACAGCCTATTAATGAAATAAAACCCAAACCAAACACCAAAAACCCAACCACACACAGTGGGTCACACAAACACTGATCCTAATGAAACCAAACAGTAGTTTTTTTGATGTGCTTAGCCGTGGCCACGTGTTTTAACTCAGCTTTCCTCATAAGGAGTGGATGGTTCTGTTGGAAATCTCCACAGAAACTGTCATGTAATGAAATCTACAATTCATGCCACTATAGATGCAGACTCTAAAATAAGGAGCATCTGAACTCCAGGCAGGTTTGACAACAAGGTTTTAAACACTCAGTGCTTTACACAGTGCTGACATGCCAACATGATGGACACACAGAAAAACAAAAGGTCCAAATCACACCAAATTACCTTTGCATTGGGTCTGAAAATAATTGATGTGTTTTCATCATATTCAAGGCTGTTAAATAAAACACACAAAGTTATTGTTCCATTAATATAAAGCATGTTTAAGGAAATAAAACACAGCAGTACAAAAAAACATAAGCCAACAATAAAACACTGAACAAATACAAGAGTATAAAATCACTTTCTTCTATTAAATCCTTTTCATTCGTAAATATGGGCTGTGTAAGTTTAGAAATAACAGAAACTTATTTTAAGCAGGAACCTCTGTCCACCCACACAGATTGGAAGAGAAGGGTAAGAACATAAACGAGCAAAAATAAAAAAAAAAAATTAAAATCATGGGAGATAAAAAAATTTCTCCTGTGCATCTTCTGCACTAGAGGAATTCTCCGGAAGAAAAGGCAAACAATGAAGTTTATCCGGAAAGAGCTTCCCTCCCCAGCCGGTCAAAGACAGGGGCACTTGGCTTGCTGACATTGTTGAAAAACAAGTCCAGTTGAAATGTGTGCGGGGATGTCTCTCTAAAAACAGAATAAAAGGAAAAATTAAATTCTAAGTAAGTAGGACTAATAAGGGAAAACAACCTCACAATTTTGCTGTTTCAGTAATTCCCCAAAATAATTACAAGTTCAGCAACACAAAATGCATTTTAGATTT
>NW_008676564.1:47079-47328 GCF_000695815.1 Acanthisitta chloris | reverse complement strand
CCCCCGCCCGCGCCGCCTTACCTCCTTACTGCATCTGGAGCAGCAGCTTTTCTTCCCCTCTCCTCCTCTCCCTCTCCTGTCCTCTCGGTTTATACCAGCCTGTTCCTCATCTCACAGCCTTCCTCCCAGCGCCATCTTGCAAGCTTGTGACGTTGGGAGCCGCTCACCCCTGACCCACATTTGAATAGAAGCCAAAATGAAAAAAAGAAGAGGAGAGAGAGAGGGAGAGAGGAGAGAAAGAGAGGGAAG
>NW_008676564.1:31953-47041 GCF_000695815.1 Acanthisitta chloris | reverse complement strand
GCAGCTAAGCAAGTGCTGTGCCAGTGTGGAACAGCATCGGCTCCGCTCCTTTGCCAGCTAGTTTAGTAATAAGCAATTTCCTGCTTTTGCAATAAATGTTGCCGCGGCTGGGAAAGGGACGGGGAGCTGGGTAATTCCCACCGAGGGACCAGGGCTTCCCCCACCCTGAGCCGCCCCCCCTTCCCTGCCACCCACACCCCGAAACCCAGCCCGGAGCCCGACCACTGCCTCCCGGCAACCCAAATACTCCCAGGTTTTGAGCAATGAAAAAGGCATTTGTTGCAATTATTTCTCCCATCGCTGATGAGCTCTCAAGTGTGTGTTATGAGAAATTGTATAGATTATAGCTTGTACATGTATTGGAATCTGAAACAAGCTTTATACACAAATTTAGGAAACATCCTCATGTACAGCACTATTTGCATATTAGCTTTTTGCCACTCCTGTCTGTGTGTTAAGAATTGTCAGTACATTTTGCGCTATCCAGGACACAGATGCAGACATGGCCTTTGCATTCACAAAATCCATACACATCTGAAGTTTTGTGCATTTTTTTAGTTATTTACCTATTGGAATAATATAGAGTTTTTTTTTGCATTCCTGGTCTTGCAAGACTTCCATGCATGCTTAACTTTAAGCACATCAGTGACCACACTAAGCAAGCAGGGCTATTCAGATGCTTACACTAAGCATGTGCCCAGCCTGCAAGCTCAGCCTATTATTTTGTAAAATGTTACGTGAACTGATATCATCTTAGTGACCATTGCCACAAAGTACAACAGTGCAGAAATCTGAATTACACCTTTGTAGCACTTTCTCCCTTCAGTAGCTAATTTATCTGTAATAACAGGAGCAATGCATATAAACATTTTTATTGTAATGGTGCACAGGAGTACTTCCATTATCCCATGTAGGAATCACTGTATTGGCTGCAAGTGTGAGATGATATTTACTTTCCTTCTGTGCCCTCACAGCCACCCATAACTAAAACTCTCTGTATCCTGAGCAAGGTGATTCATTGGTGAAGCTGAGCCTACATTTAACACGTCTAATAATTCCCTAATAGCCACAATGCCAGTGACTCTCTCAGCCACTTCCTGTGCAGATCCCTGCAGTTTGCATGTGCTTCAGCTGGATCCCAGCTGCAGCCTAAACTCTCCGTCCCTGATAATAAAGATATTTTCTAGTTGCTCATCCAGAGTTCAAAGTTTTTGCAGGAGATGGTTTCTTCACCCTTACCAAAGTGGCTTGAGGAGCAAATAAAGATAAGGCAAATCACAACAGCCATATCAGAAGGGTCTGGACTGGTGGTTTGTTCACAGTACACCCAATAAAGAGCAGAACACTTTAACAGTGGTGAGAACAGCAAACCTGACTGTCAGCACAAGACCCAGTGAAGTAGATAAGGATCAATTCAAGACTCTTCCTCCACCAGAAAAGTTAATTTAAGATTTGTGATGCTGCTCTTGGCTGCATTTTCAAGCTAAGTGGTCTTGCAAATAGCCGGAGAGGTGTAGGTAGCCATTTGCTTCACGCTGTGCCAGAGGAATTGGCAGGCAAATGCACAGAAGTCCTTGCGCTGTTATCTAAACATGAGCAAAATGCATCAGAGTTTTTTCAGTCAAGTTTAGACGTTTGGGTTTAGAAAGACCCACTCTTGTGAATCTTTGTGTGCCATGTCAAGACCTCAACAATGCCACTGTCTGCCCTCACCTTCCTTCCTTCTGCTGAAGCTTACCCCCCGCCCCCAAACAGTCTGTGTGCCCCTGCCACTTCACAGACCAAACCCTCTTTCATCAGACGTTTGAACAAAGGTGCCAGGTTTTTCACAGGAGTGGCTTGAGGCAGGAGCATTTCAGCCCATCTGCCAACTTTGCTAGGCAGGTGTTAACTTTTGAGAGTAAAGGGAGGAAAGAAGGTTGGGAAGATGGGGAGAAACATCCTAAAATGACACCATGAGATTTAGTCTAAAAAGCTTTACTTGCATTTGAATTTTCTTTAGGTATAGGGATGATCAGTTCCCAACATCCCTAAAGAATTGGATAGATAGACACATTCACAATGGAGAGGAGGCAAAAAGAAGAAAAAAAGAAAGATAGAAATTAGGTGTCTGGCACCTAGAAATGATATGGTATGATGCAGCACTGCATTCAGCTTCATATATAGATTATAATTACAAGGTTGAAAAAGAATTAATGAGAAAGGTACACCTGGTGCTGTCACTAGAACCATGGAAATCTGCGGAGAATCTGATGAGCCAAGTAGAAGTATGGCCACACCTACCAGGAAAACATCTACAGGCATGCAAGGCAGATACCATGATACCTGTAATGTCTCCAAGCAACCACAGCCAGGGAACTTGCCATCCAAACAGAGGGTACACCCTCAAGTTCCAAGAAATCACACCCACTGTGGGCACATCTGGCACTGGGTGAAACGTGCCCGTGTGTGTGAAGAGCAAACGTGTTGCTCAGGTGCAGAGAACAGCATTCTCAGGTGAAAGGCTGGACTAGAAGGGTGATAGTGGCACCCTGCTTACAGACCCTGTGGCACAATGAGGATGTTCTGAAGGATGGATACTTCGCTGAAAGAGGCTCTTCTATTTCCAGCTGGATACTTGTCCTTAAGTTTGTTTTCTATTACAAAGTATTCAGAATGGAATCCAAAGAACAAGCAGATTTCACACCGTCCTTGTCAATTAGCCCTAAGTATCTATTCACAAATAGCTCTGTAATGCTGCTTTCAAGCAGAAAAGGTTTAATCAATCTTATCCCCCCAAAACAAGTTACTGTTGCAAAATACTCAGACTCAAGTCAGTGAGTGAAACGCAGGGGAATTTCAGAGCTTCGGTTTGTTTTCAGTCGTTTTCAACAAACCGATGTGTTCAGAAGCAACTCCAGCTTTGTGGCAGTGCTATCAGCAAGTTTATACTCATCATCGAACAGGAAGACGACATTGGTAGGATTATTTTTGTGGCAAGTGAGTGCTGTGAGTGAAGAGTGAAGTAACTTGAGCAAAGAAATGCCATTGCAGAAAGTAAACAGAATAACGACCAAAGGGTGGCCATGTGCCCCTACGGCTCTTCAGTGCCACCTGCCTTCACTTCCATCGCTGGTGGATGGCCAGTGCCATCTAGCAGGCAAAACAGTTGTTTACAGTAGTGAACCGATGGGTAAAGCTGGGCGGAAAAGTTAAAACGAAAAGTGAAATACTGTAATTCCCAGAACCAAGCAGAATACACAGGGCAGAGAATGCCAGTTTAGGGCAGCATGAAAACAAGGACTAATCAGCTTGCTCCTCGAGTATAAATAAGGATTTAGCCCTAAAAATAATAATAAAATAAAGGTTTCTTAGCAGAGATTTGCAGCCATTGTCTCTGCAGCGGGGTGGTCCTGCCAGTGCCACGAAAAATGCTGAGGGCCAGAACATCAGTCTGGAACTGAACCAGACATCGTCTGAGGCATGCAGTGACCCGGGGGACTGTGCTTAGAACCCAGTTTGAACAAACACGCAACAGAAGGTAGTAGTTTGAAAGATTAGGCTAGTGGTTTAGTGCTTCTGCTTCTGTACAAAACTGTTGTATTCTTTCTGAGGGAAAGTTTTCATTTCCTTGGAAGAGAAGAAAAGTACAGTATTTTTCTTGCTACAAGTTGAAGCTTTTCTCTAGGTATTCTGGCATAGGCAAGGCAGAGGCAAAGTAGTTTGTGACTAATCAGATAAAAACATTGCTTCTATTATAACAAGATCTTTGATTTCTGTTGGCCTGTGAATTTCATTGCAAATATGTTCACTCTGTACCTACCTACAAAACATCTGTAATTAACTATGTCTACCCAGTTAGTTACTATAGTCTGTGCAATGGCATCATTGTACTGGATTGTGGGAGAGCAATGAAAGTAAGGAAAACAAGTGACGAACAAATCCTCTGCCAATGTGTGCTCAGAATAACGAGAGATTTGCTGAAAATAACTCTGCAATAGATGTAAGAAAGAAATTAAACCAAAAATGAAACATTTCTTCAGCCATGTAAATCAACAGGGGAAAAGAGAAGAACTGGTGCTACTGTGAAGTATGTGGACAAGGAAAAGATTAAAAATGGTTTTGTACCCAAAATCAAAATTAAGATTTTGCCATACCTTTTAAGAGGAACAGTGGAGTTGAAGAAGGGAGCAAAACCAGTATGATAAGTTGGAATGAGGGGAAGAAAATGGAAATGAACACAAAGTTGAAAGCAAATCTGAAAGAGCTTAGCATTTTAAAGCAAGGGAGACCAGATAATTTTCATCCCAGAATTCCAAAGCAACAAGAACCAGATTGACAGTGACCATATGAAATAAATTTTTGAGTTGGAGATTGTTCGTGCAGGAGTTGAAAATAGTAGATATAATAGTTTTATTTTTAAATTATTAGAAAGTTATCTATGTAGCCACTGAGCTCATTGATTTTGAGACTATCTCAGGCTTTCAGAAGAGTTTTGAAAGAAACTATGTTTTAACCAGAGAAAAAAGAAAAACCAAAAGAAAAAATAAACAGGATAGAACGCAACCACAATGCTGATTTTGCCGAGTATCCTGGACTATATCTTTGCAGAGATAACTGATTTTCTAAGTAAGGGGAAATGTAGTAGATCTAATCTATATGGATTTTAGTCAAGCATTTGATATGGTGCCACATGGGAAGTTATTCATTAAGATGGAGAAGATGGGGATTAGTACAGGAGCAGTAAAATGCATAGGGAATTGTCTGAAGGAGAGGAGCCAATAGATTACTATTGGGATAGTGATTTCTAGTGATTCAAGACCAAACTTGTTTAATATTTACTCTAATGATCTATTGTCATTTAAGCTGGAGAATGGTGAAGAAATGTTCTGATGAAAGAGTCAAGAGGCACCATCATTAACAGCATCAGAGTATCACTGCTGGTGAGCTGGAAGACATGAAAGCAATGGAAACGGGATGCAATTCCATACAAAAACAAACATACATTTGGGATTAACTTCATCATTAACCATTGAAAATTAGGAGTCTTCTTCAAGCTGATCCAAGGCTGCTTCTGCAGGCACTGAAAACAGGAAGATACCCTTAGAACAGAGGTCTATCCTGCCTCTTCTGGATTCTTAATTTAGGATAAGAGGAACTGTTCTGTGGATATGTTGGTCTCTCTATGAACTATACAGAACTCCATGCAGAAGGATGAAGAAACGTAGATTCTCTTTAAGGAAGAAAACTGACTACAACAACAAGAAAAAAAGGAAGCAAATGTCTGCATTAGTTTGTCAGTGGATGACTGAACTGTCAGCACGTGAAGCAGTGACAGAAATGACAAACATGATCCTAGACAAGATTTTTCCAGCAGCAACAGGAAGGTACTGCTGACATTGCACAAGGCACTGCTGGACCATCATGTCTGTTGTTGTGTAGGATCTCATCACAGGTGTTAGGACAGGCATTAGTGTGTCAGGATGCCTGGGGTGATAGCAAGAGACATTTGCTTTCCAGCAATAGCAGAGAGCTGAAAACTACAACTTTACAGACAGATGCTGACTCATGGGTGTGAGGGATGTACAATACCTTGCTGGTAGTGGCTGGGAATTTCTGAGGTGCCAGGACGTCTTCCAGTCTTCCAGTTTTTGATTTTACAGATAGGAAAGTGTTACTCATCAAAAGCATGGGTATATTTTAGACCATCTTTTTCTTGGTCCTATTTTATATTTTTTGTTTACAAGTAAGTACATATATGTGTGTGTACACACACATCCATCCATAAATACATATTTAAGTGAAGTTTTGCTTCTATTGTTTACTGGACAGCATCAACACTGAGCTGTATTTTGTATTGTCTGTAATAACCCACAGAGCCAGCCAGTATTTGGTAATATGCTGATTTTCTCAGTATTTCTGGTGGTGACTTTTAAGTTACAGATAACTAAAAATCTTTTCTCATCCTCACATTGGATAAAAATAATAGGTAAAACCCCATCAGCTTCAGCTGTACATAAAATCTTTGCTTTCCTCATGTACATGCACTTGGAGTGGTAGTGTGTATACTATGCATAAGTAATTAATGTTGCAAGCTGGAAGAATGAATTATTGTCAGATGGAGGTAAAGCGTGCAATATGGTCAAGTAAGCAGTTCCAATAATAGCTGTGCTTATAGAAGCAAAATGTAATAGAGGGCAAACTCTACAGGTTGCCAGATTGGTGTCAATGTGGAGCTTTGCTGCCAGTTGGTGACCAGGGGACAGCAGAAGGATTGGTTTTAGCTGAATGCTTTTAAGCTTACATGTTTACCACCCATAATGAGATTGCTTCTCAAGCAGTGGCACTTAAGCAAAGGGCATACGTAATTTTAGCTTGATTTAGTTAGTGGAGGTCTAACTAAAAGCTGCCTTTTCTTCCCTCCCTAACTTGGCATTGTCTCAGTGAGTTACATCTTGGTGAACATGAGCCATGTCCTGTCATTACTGGGACAGCTAGATCAGGGTGACATGTGCCTCTCCAGCTGGGAACTTAGCTGAAAAAATTGGAACTGTAGTAGAGCAACTGGGCTATGCAAACTCCCCAAAGCTGGCACTGCCCAGGGTGAAATACTAACCCAGGGAGCACTCTGGTTTCAGCTAGGTCACAGCAGTATTTTTAATTAATGTGGTAGAGAAGATAATCACAAGATAGAAGTACAACAAATAGGTTCTTTTGGATACCAGAATACTGGATATGTTGTAGCCCAGCTGAAGACTGCCCTTTAAAGCCAACAGCCCTGCAAATACCACTGTTTATATTGTATAAGAGAAAGAAACTGCAATGTCCTTGATGACCTGCATATATACATAGGTGTGTATTAACAGTATCAGTGGCCTCAGAATCAGTGTCTCACACACAGGCACATATGGAACATACACAAACACACATGATCACACACTCAGGGCACAGTCCCTAAAGGGTTTGCCACCTCCCCTGCCTACCTCTTCACAAACAGTCAGAGTTCATTTTCAGAGTGCCCAGAATACAAAGCAGATAAAGACTGGCATGGAAGAGCCCATGGGCAGCTTGGCAGCCTCTGTAGTTACTGGTATCAAAGGTCACCGAATGCTAAAAAATAAATATGTTCCAGTTCCAGCAGGGCACTGGTGACCCAAGATAAAAGTTTCTCTTCCACCAGAGATACATTTTCTTGTTCGGTACCTATGTGGCCTGTATTTACTGTGATTTTTCAACTGTTCATGAAAATATATGGGAGTGAAACATGTTTTGCTTTATGCTGGCAGGGGATCTGCTTCAGAGGCCAAACCCTCTCACTCTAGCATACTCTGCACTGTTTTCATGGAAAGTGGCTTTTGTGTGCACCTGAACTGCAAAGCAAAGAAATTCACTGCGTTCTGATACTTCTCATTCTTTTTGCTTTTCAAAAGTGTGGTTGGATTTTTCTGTCCTAAAAGTGCCTTTCTGGTTGAGTCTGACTTCACTGAAAAAGCTACAGTGGAGCCACTGGATTGATATGGGTGAAAGGAAGAGAAACTCCAGCCCAGTGCCTGACATTGTTAAACAAGGTTATAAACACCATTGGTCAGTTCATATTCATCTTCTGTGAGTAGTGCCAGCGGCAATGGAAGGCCTGGCCAGTCATTTCGTACCGTGTAATGCAAGGTGACTATAGTTCAGAGGACAAAGAATAAGAGATTTAAAAGATTGGGTTTTTTTCAGGGGCAGACAGAAGACTGGTTATGAATGTTTGGGGAGATTTGGTTTCATTGTTGTCAGTATCAGCACTGAGGGCTGAGTGACGCCTTCTTGCAGATCTCTAGCTGTAGCCCCAGTTCAGGGATTGTGCACGGGAATGAGGACGCTCTGCTGCTCCTTCTTTTTAATTCTTGCATTGGTTTTTTCTTTCTGTTTCTCTGGAGGCACAAATCTCCAGCAGTGTTCTTGTTTTAGCTTAAGGACAATGAAAGTAAAAAACAACTTACTAGAAATCCAGATAAGTGTGGAATTCACAGGGCCAGTGTGTCATTTACAGCAGCTTTTAGCCTGCTCTAACCAGTGATGGGTGACAGGATGGTGCGGGGACAGGCAACTGCAGATATCATTGGCTGGGAACACCAAAGACATCACAGTGGCCACCTAGTACCACTCATATGGTGTTCACAGGCTAAAGCGGTCCCTAGCAGGACTCTGGCCTGAATCAGAGCCAAATATTTTCAATTTTTGGTGAAAAATTCAATGTTCTAAACTGTGATGCTGGCCCCATGCCTTGGTGTAACATTTGCAAACTGTTTGACATGGTGCCAGGTAATAGTCTACTTATCAAAAATGTGCACTAAAGATCGAACTTGATGTAGAGAGCAAAATAGTAGATGTCAGCAATACTATTTGCTGAAAAATACCTTTAGTTTGTTGGTAAAAATGTGGCATTTAGGACACTACATTTTTCAGTGGCTTTGCAAACATTGGAGAAGGATATAGAGCAAGAAATTTTACCTTCATAATTGTACAAATAGAGAAAGAAAGGGGCAAATGTTTATTCCAAGTGCTCAGACAAACAAGGGCCAAAGGAAAATTCCAGAGTGGTGAAGGACCTGACGTATGTGGTTGTGAAACAGATGAACAACAACAACACTGCCCTTTGCATCTAGCACAACAGATGAGCTGCGTTGGCTCTCCCAGAGACTCCTGAAGGAAATCATTGCACCTTTGTGCATGCCAAGTGACTTGCAGCACTCACTCGTAGGGGCTGAACAAGAGGAGGGCCAGATACACAGAAGGAGAGGGACTGGAGTGGAACAGCTGGGCACTTCTGCAAGCTCTTCCCATTCTCCTGGAACCTTTAGCAGAGCATCAAAAAAGTCTCAGGCTCTGCTTTGAGAATTGGGCACTTGCACGCAGGCTGAGAAACAACCTGACGTACCTTGGGCCACAGGATTCCACGTCAGAAACTGGTTAGAGCACAAACATTTCTGCATCCCACTCCTCTGCTTAGACGAGCAACCCACACCTCTATAAATCACAGAGGAGACACTCATGTTACTCAGGCTTTGTGTGCGTGCTGTAAATCACAGAGCTGCGGCTCCGGAAGACCCATCTCCCTGCTGGCTGCCAGGGGCACTGAGGCAGGGCTGACGCTGCTGGAGGTGATTGAGCTGCCAACGTGCCCTTACTTATCATATTTTTGAACAGGTCATCAAGTCTTCTGGTACAAAAAAGAGTTGTTTTTTCCTTGTCTATTCTTAAACGCATTCTAGGTATCATTTGATCTGTTATGAAACACTTGTCTTAGGATAAGATCACTGAGGAAGCTGTGGCAAGACTGCCCTGACGATTTCTGAATGCTGCAGATATTTTGGCACTTATCTCTTTGATTACAGTCCTGAATATGCAATAGAAACTACATTTTCACACTCCTCAATAGTTACTACAGTTTCCTTGGTGGGTGTTCCCAGCCCCTGACTTCATTATCAAACATTCTAAAGTGATGCTGACTGCTCTGTTCTTTATCCTCTCTGTCCCAGTCCCTTTACAGGGCCACAGCAGATTGTATCAAGAAACAACTTACTGCTGCTATATAGGACACTGCAAAACTTTTTGAGCCCCTTGATTCTCTACAGAGCAGCCAGGTGAGGCTTGACTTGTGGTGACTTCAGTAAGGGGTAAGACCCTGTTTCTGACAGTAATGCTGTTTGTGCAAATCAAGTGAAACATCTCAGAAGAAACTGATCTCACTAAGTGTCTTCCACGTGCATTGAAACAGAGAATATTTGTTTTGTTCTCTGTAACCACAAATGCTTTGAGACTTGCCTGATTGAGACACTTTATCTCCTCTTCTGCAGGGATTTCAGCAATGGAAACCACCAGAGGCAATCTTGACTTAAGGCAGGCCAGTTGTTTTCCCTCCGCTTTGGAAACTGATTTGTCTGAAAGGGCTGTGATTTTTCGCCTTTCAGAAAGTGAAAGTGTGAGCAGTGAGAGAGGTCTCAGTGACAGAGTGAGGAATTTGCTTGTTTTGTTACTGTGATTGCTGGCTGGATTTTTATTAGTTTCAATGTCTTGCCTGGCTCTGCATAGACCGAAGTGTGACTTTGGGACAAAAATGCTTCCAGGGGCACTGGAGAGCCATTACTATGGTCATCTTATAATTATAATGAACATAGTTCATCTATTACTCTTATTCTTCTGCTAAAAAGCAAGAATGGGATAAAAGATTAAAGCAAGAAAGTACTGTTTTAAGGCAGGATGATAAACTGTTAGAAATGCATGTAAGTGTATTGCTGCTGCTGCTTTTAACAAGTGGCTACATTTTGTTCTTAATTAAGAATTAAAGGGTTTGTATGCACATGTCTACAGTGGAGACCCCCAAGTGATTCTGAGATGAGGGTGAACTGGGGGTTTTTTTCAGCCAGTTGGATTGAAATTACTTACCACTTGAATAGCATCTGCAACAGCGTAAGGCACGGAAGCAATTTTTCTTTTGTAAGAAGATGAAAAAGAAATAAAAAAGGAGTCAAAGAGTAAGCAGGCTGAATGGGCCATTAGCACCAAACTCTAAAGATGTAGAAGTCAAATAGGATAGAAAGGCCCCATAAATTTTTACAACTCCTCAGAGAAAAACACTGTGATTATTAAAACATGAAACCTTGCTTTTCTAAAATGCTTAAAAGATTAATATAGAAATGTCATACTGTGGCTGCTGGAGGGATTATCCTTAATGGGAATGTTAGAAGTTATTTTAATGTAAAGCAAACATAGCCACCGAAGAAAGATCAAAAGTGGAACAAATTCAAGGCTCTTAGTTTCAGGAAAATGAAGTTTGTCAAGAAACTATTTCTGCTCTGTTAATTAGAATGAGTAAATTCTCCATAAATACTGCATATATGTGACATAAAAGTGATGACCTCATCTAATTAGTCATTACCTAATCCAATCACTAGCACAAGAGCAAAACTTCGGTCTTTTTTATGAAAAATTTTATTCCCTTTTTGGCTTGAGAAAAAGTGTATTTTTGATAGTTGCACATTTTTGTGAGGTCATGTGCATGTGCCCAAATAGCTTTGATGATAATCCACCATCCACGGGCAGGGGAAGGTTGGTCACATGGTACAGTGGCAAATGCTCTCAGAGTTTGTGGTCTTTTCTCTGCAGGAGCAATTTCTGTGACTTTTTGTTTTCTTTTCAATCTAGCATTGTTGCTTTTTTTTTTTTTTACGTAAACTGACCACAGAGCAAGACACTGCTTTGGTCCCTTTACATATAAGCCTTTGAAGTCTAAATAAAAACTTCAGTGTTGCTAATTTAGAGCAAGAAATGTAATATTTTCTTTGCTGTTCAGGATAGCAGTTAATTTGCTGTCTGTCCTTGTTTGGTCAGTGCTGCCATCAAACACCTGATTCCCTCAGACCCCCGTTAGCAGCACCAGACTATCAATTCCAGAAGCAGTAATTGCTTTACAAATTGTGCTGCTGTCGACTTGTTTTTTCCGCCAACGTGAGGCACATAACCACACTACACCATGCAGCAGTGCTCACACACTGCTGTCCTTGTTTCCTGTGAAAGGGTTGGACTTGCAGAACACAGGTTCTTTTAACGTTTATTTCTAAAAAGATCCATCATGCCAGTGCTCAGCCCAGGTCTGCTGGCTCTGCTAAAAAACTTGCCCAGAAAGTAAGAAAGTGCTAAATCATTCAATGCAGTGTGAAAATTCACTTGTTCAAATGTTTAGTTTCATATATGACAGCAAGATATTACTGAGTAATGAGAATACTTGTCTTGAAAATAATTGCAGATATTTATGGGGATGTTTTGTTCAGCTGCCCAAACCTACTGTCTCTTCCCCTTGTCTTATCCTGGACATAGAAATAAACTTCACATAAATTAATGTCAGTTTTAACCTGCTTGCAACCCTGCAAGCAGCCAGCCCTCAGTTTTCCATTCAGACAAGGTACCATCACCATGTGATGGTGACTAGTTACTAGTCACTAGAAATTTTGCTTCAAGCTGGAATCCATTTTTTAAGAGCTCTGCAAGCAACAGACAGCTCTGATGGCAAGGTACTGCAGTGCCTGAGGTGTGCAGCACAGTGTGTTGAGGACTCTGCTTGCGGAAGGAAGGTCTTAGCTGAAATACAAGAGTTTAGTTAATTGTCAGGTTTGACCAAACTCCAAGCAGTTTTTGTTGGAAGATTCTAAAACCTATCCCAGAATATCAGTGGCCGCCCTGGCGAAACAGGGGTCAGAATTTACAGAATCAAATGCTTCATTCATAACAGAAAACAAATTCACAATAGTTATGCTCCAGAATTGTACCTAGCAGCTCTTGTTAGCATTATTTTTACTTTCTTGCAATTCTTTCTAGAATACAAGAGTGTCAGTTGGTGTCTAGCAGCTTTTGTCCCTACAGTTCTGGGAAACGAAACACCTGAAGATGAAACGAAAGAGCCATGATTTCCTGATGTACAATCACTCTAAAATGCCAGGTACATTATTATTTTCCTCACCAGTCTGGTGCCACAATGACAAAACCAATCCATTGGTTTTGTTATGGGCCATTTTGTTATTTTTTTTTGTTATGAGCCATGGACTATGAAGCAGATCATACAAATGAAGTGGCTATGACAAATCACTCAAGCTGTATATTAAGCAAGTATGCATCATCCCTAAAACACAGTGCTGTAATTCTTGCTTCCCTGGTGTTCCTTTAATTTGCAGCCATACAGAATAACAGAAGAAAAGCAATTTGCATGTTCTACTCCCTCATTAAAATATGATTATTTGATGATGATACCAAATGCAAGTAAGAGCCATTGCACAGAAGCCCAGAATTTGCAGCCTTGTCCTGCAGAGCTTGTGTTCATTCTTACACATCAGTGCTCAACCCTGAATGCACAATTACAGTAGTAAGTTGGGCAGAGACCTTGATTTACAGGATTGTAGGATCCTACCTGTAAACAACCTCCTTCCCCACTTGCATTCAGTGCTCACGACTCATTAATTTCCTGCCTTCTCTCATCCTCACACTGTGTTTCCAGAAGAACTCATTTTCATGACTGACTTGCTAGCTGGGTGCTTGGGCTGACAGAGCTGAAAAAAAGAGATTTTCTAGTTGCAAGGTGCCAAATGCAGAGTGACAATGCAGCCATCCTGTGCTGCTCCACTAATGAGCTGCAGGCCTGATGGAGAGATTGTGCATGTAGAGGACAGAATGGGGCTGTGTCTTGTTCAGAAAGAATCATAATTCTGTTGAAATCAATTCTAGCAGGGGAGTTCTACAAGTGGCAGCCACAGAGCCTGTGTTTCACTCATCTTACCTGCTTAATCCCTGTTCAACCTGCTGATGCTGCCAGAAAGACAAGGTGCCATCTGTCCTTGTATTTATTTATTTTTGATCTGAACATAAATGTGGCAGTTTTCATGTCACTTCACATAGCGGCTCAAAATCTGCGGAATGAAAATTTCCAGTCCCTTCCAAAGTGAATATTTCAATGTTAATGTGTAAAAACACCCTGTAGGATGGTACCTGTGCTTTGCATTCAAGGTATCTGGCACTCATTTCTGCACATGGCCTCAACATGCATGGCAATGAATCTTCTTGAAACTGGAGCACAGCCCACTGAGTTGTGTGCTGTATTTCTTGATGTTGCTCTGGCAAATGAGCTATTGCCCTAACAATGTTGATATTCTTCATTTTTTTTCTGGTGTCTTCCGATTTTCTAAGATCTGGTTGTGCAGGGGCCACTTAATGTCAAAGGAGAGGCTTCATTGCATCCATTTAGTATCCAGAAGCTCAAGAACTTGGATACAGAAGCAAGATAAAATGGTGAACAGGATGGGGCACCTGTTAGAGCAGAGTTGAACTTAGCAGCCAGGAGACTCAGAAAACTATTTTTCATATATCAATAGCAGTAGAGGACAATTACAGTGTTTTCTAAATGCTCTTTTCACAACTACTTCTAAAAGTAATTGAAAAATAAGTGGTCATATGACACAGGTGATGCAATGCTGAAGAAACAGTGAATTTCTTGCTGCAGAGTGCTGAGCAGAACACCAAGCTTCATAAGGATAGCCATACACAGCACATTTGGCTTCACAGCGGTTTCCAGGCTCTCAGTGGCCCTGAGTCATCCTTTCATGGCACCAGCAGTGCTGCCATACAGTGTAGGTTAGCAGGTCTCACCAAACTCACTGGGGATACACTGGTGGGGAATGGTGTAACAATTTGGGAAATCTGCCATAACATATAGTAGAAAGTGTCTTAAGCTGAAAGTTGTCTAAAGCAGTTGAGCTTTTGCAGCATGTTTCATGTAGGACAATACAGTTTCTAGTGTGGAAAAATAAGGGACTGACTCTTCCCACAAGTGACTTGTGTTTCTGTTTATACCTGCACTCAGAGAAGGAACCAAGTTACCAATTCAGGTGACCCATAGCTTACAGCCAAAGCAAGGATATGAAAAGAACAGTAAAGAACTGGGCCCTGAAATTCCCAGTTTAGTCTGTGAACTGTGTAGATCTTGGCCACATATATCTTCTGCTTACACCAGCTTTGCACTTGGGAAAACTACTTGTCCATAAAAGTTTCATTCTCTAAGTATAGGCAAATAAGTGTCAGTGTGTTGGTGTAAGACGAAAAGAGATGCAGCAGCACACAATTTTGGGTTTGATCAAACAGCAGCAACAAAATGGGAGTCACTTGGACAGTGCTCCATCAATCCGTCAGGTAGATATTCACCATGGACCAGACTGGACCTGAAGGAATATTTTAAAGAATTGAAATTAGATGCAATTTCCCAGTAATTGAGTGCACCCCAAATACCATCTGCTGGAACTGAACCCCATGGAATGGCCATTGCTGCTTTAGAAACACACATGGTTGTGCTCCAGCTGCTTGACATGCAAAACCTGGAGCAGGGGTGTCCTGTAAATGTGGGAAGAGGACTTATTCCACCAGTAGGTTTCTGCAGGATTTATGCACAGCACAGTTAGTGTCTGGTGATCAGAGCATTCACTAGCAGAACGCATGCGGCGAGAATGAAACGCATCTTACAACCATCCCTTTATATTAAAGCTGTAACACACTGTGTTTGGAAGCAAGTCCAGGCACAGTTCTG
>NW_008676564.1:30273-31933 GCF_000695815.1 Acanthisitta chloris | reverse complement strand
TCCTGCAAAATGCTGTTTCCTCCTTTTCAGTTGTACATAGGGACAGTGAGGCAGGTTTCTGAAAACACAGCAGTGAATCAGTGACCTCATTGTGTGCTGTAACTGCCAAGAACCCTGTGGAGAATACAAACACAATTAACCATATAAAGTGAGATCTAATAGAGGAACCTGCATGTAGATATACAGCAAGGCAGTTGGCAAGGTGTAAAATAGGGACTTGGAAAAAGCCATCAAAAGGGAGAGAATTTCTCATTTACTTGTTCACGTCTTTTCATCAAGAAGCAGACTGGTACTGGAAGGATGCAGGATAGCATGGAGGCCTGAAAAGTGATAGCAGGAGCTTCCAGGCTGCTCCCAGGCTCCAAAGCAGAGTGCCTGGCCAGTGCAGCAGTCCAACGGGGCAGCACAGCAGCAGCACAGCACAGCACAGCAGCAGCACAGCAGTGCAGCAGCACAGCACCAGCAGTCTCCTGACATCTTGTGGCTTGGCCGCAGAGCACAGCCATCCCTTCCCCCACAGCCCCGGGCACGGGTGTCAGCTGGAGCTGACCTTGGCATTAACCGCAGGCAGTGAAGACCCTTATATATAGCTGCATTCCTCTCACAAATGCAGGACACTGCTTTTCCCTCCTGTGCAAGAATGAGTGGGTTTGGGTGAGTCTGTGTTTTCCCAAGCACTTGTGTATGAGCTTTACCCAGACTTACACCAAATAGGCACTAAATTGACATCAAACAGAGATAAAGCCTACCTAAACTGGATCCCAGATTCTGCATGTGTCATCCTCCCTTTAACTGGTGGAACAAAACCCAGATCCAAACATCACAAGATTGCTACGATCTCCTCCAGTCCCTCCAGCTCACTGATGCTTAGATTGGGAACTGCTGGTTGGTATTACTCATTTCTTTCAGTTGCAGTGGCCCAGCTTCAATGCTAGTCATGCATGGTCTCTAGAGGAAAGGACGGGAATTTTAAGTACTTAATAAGGTGCATGTATTTTTAGACACTGATTTAATTTTTTTAAAAGCATGGTTATTCCAAATGTATACAGAAATCCATGCAATGCAGCCCTAACTGCTGTAATCTAAAAGCATTGCTGGTTCTTGAAATACTCGTGGAAGAGTCTTTTGTCTCCTCTGAGTAGCTGAGACTGACTCTGGTATGTGCCTCAGTACTCAGTTTCAGAACTGGGAAAATGATGAATACACTGAATTTTGTAAGCAGAGAAATCAAGCAATTTTCCTGGTGTTGGGTCCCGTTGAAGCTCCCCCAAGTTACTCATTACACCAGGTTCTTCCTTTCATGGGAGGGCAGGGAATAGCCAGGGCTGAAGCTGGAGCTTTGGAACACTACGGCTGGGACTAGTGAGAGCTCAGTCTGGAGTTCCAGAGGTGCTGAGTGACGAGGAAGGAGAAGGAAATGAGCTTCTTCTCAGCTATTTTTTCCAAGTGTATTTCACACATTATGTTCCACAGATTGGCAAAATATGGTGCCTAGGAAAAGACACACAGGCAGTATTGACCATGCCTTTGCTGGTAGCCCTGTGTGGAGGAGTAACTTCCACATCCCACTCCCTTCCTTCGTTTAGGGAAGTGTGGTTCAAAGGGTGAAGGAAATGAGATGGAAAAGGCGGAGAGAGGGCTCACGCTCATGTGGAGTGGT
>NW_008676564.1:19087-30248 GCF_000695815.1 Acanthisitta chloris | reverse complement strand
GGAAAGATTATCAGTGCTCACCAAGAAGCTCAGCAGCAAATGCATGGAGAAAGTCATATGGTCAGTTTGTAAGAATTCATCCCCCTCCCCATTCTCCTCCCATTCTTTTACAGTCTGGAAGTTAAGTTCTGTGGAGACTGCTGTGGGGATGGCAGCGGAAGGAGACTGAGCAGTGTGGCTGGGAAGCACTTTGGGAAGCTGAAATTTCGTTTTCCTTCCTCTCTATGGAAAGCCCAATGAGCAGGTCTGTATGGTAGGGAGGTAGGCACACTGCTTCAGGTACCGCTGCACCCTCTGCTTTACCAGTTGGATACACACATCTCCAACAAGGTGAAAATTGAGGTATTAAAAAAGATCCAGCTGGCCAGTTTCAGTTTGATGAAGTATGGAGTGGATGAAGTGGTACCAATGCATGAGAGGTTTCTCCCAGTCCTCACTATTGTTCAATGCACTTAAAGCATATAATTTCAGAAGCATGCAAAGGAGTAAACTTTCACACACTTGATACAATGTCTTTGAATTTGTCATAGTCTTGGCTGAAAATAGAAACGGAGCTAATGAGCAGATGTATCGTGTGATGAAACTTGCGCTAAGATTTGGTAAGATAAATTGCTCCTGACTTCACGTTACCCAAATGACAGTTGTGGTTACTGTGGCAGTGACGGCAGGACAGACAGACCATGTCCAGTTCAGCTCTATCAGTCCCTTTGTTAAAGGCTGCTGCAAGTAGACAATTGACTATTTGTGGCTTGTGGCTCCTCTCTCAAGAGAAGTTATAAACTGAAAGTGATACCGAGTGTTACACAAAGGGGAAACAAGGCACAAAAATGGAAGAAATTAAAAACCAAAAAAATAGCCCCCTTTAAGTATATGTAATTATATAAAAATGTGTGTGTGCACACACCCACGTGCAGAGCCACACGTGTGAAAACATGTTTCATTTAACAAAACAAATTACATTTTTTAAAAGATATATTCAATATTTTGTTGCTGCAAACCAAAGTCATCTGTTTATCTTGACTGCTAAAGAGGGTGAAGGTAGCTGCAATTTGAGCTTCTCTGCACTGGCCAGCTGGTAGCTTACAGCTTGCAAACAGGAAGGGGGTGGTGAATTATTCCCACTGCTTGGTCTTAGAAGTGGTCACTGTATAGGATAGCTTTGGAATTCCAAGGGTTATGATTCTCATAGGAACTGCTGGGCTAATACTGTTCTATATTTTCTTAAGACCAAGTGGTGTCTAGAAGCTCAGCACCAGGTAACCTCCAGCACCACACACTGGTTCTGAGCCACCTGTACAGAAACAAACGCATCACTTACTTTTTTCACACTTCCCATTCATTTCTCTCAGTTGTCTTTTAAACACTGTAACTGTCAAGAATCTTTAAGTGGTATTCACTTACTCCCACCAGGAGTATGGGATCATGGTTAGAAACTAGAAACATCAAGCAAGTCAGGTCCAACTCCTAATAGCTCCAGAGTGTCTTTAGAGGATACCCTATGCTCGATGTATATGCAGGAGAAATGTCACCTTGCTTCAGCAGCTGTGTGTGGAGAGCTGGCACAATGGCATGGACAGCGGGCTCATTTGAATGAGTAACAAGAAGAAAGAGAAGGGGGGGGATGTGATTTATATCCATTTCATTATTTTCAGTGACAAAATGCTGCATATAAGCTGGTTATAGCTGGGTTTCTTGAGTGAGCCCAAAACTCAGTGTGTATGCGGCTCCTGGATTCCCCTGTGCGGTACCTGGGGCTGTGAGCCCTCCCATCAGGGCACTCTAATAGCAACACACAGCCTGTTTGTCACCACTCTGAACTGGCTGCAGTGATTTCTTTATTCATCCTTTTCCTACACCCAGGTTTTATGATTTCCAAGCCACAAAGTAAAAACTGTTCAGCTCTTAACCAGCCATGTGGAAAAGCAATGTTGAATATATATGCATGCTGCGTGTCTGGAAGCATTGCCATATTTTGCTCTGAAGAATTTGTTTAGGTTACATAAAGGAAATAGGCAGGAACCCTTGGGTTTTCATTTGGTGGTTCTCCCTCTGTTCTGCTTGGCTTCTCAGCTTTCAATAGATCCCAAGGTCAGGCTGTTATTTGTTGCTAGGCCAAAGTGGCAAACTCCCACCCTAACAATGCTACTATCTTCATATCATCTGAGCTATGGGGGCCACATTGTGATGCTTTGGCAGTGTTGCTAGGGAGGTTGCTAGGTTAGATTGATGTCACTATGTGGGTTATAAATTGCCTTTACCCTGCTGGCCCTAACTTGGCCCCTAACACAATGATCTAGTAGATGGCATCGAAGTGTTCTGATGAGACATTGGTGCAACATCTTTGGATCCTGAACTTGGCAGCAAACACATGTTGTATCCATTCAGCAAAGGAACCCACTTGTAATCTAGAGAATAAAATAATTATACGAAATGCATTCTATCGTGTCCAGAAGTTAACAAAACTGATGAAATATTCCCAGTTTCTGACCTATATACATGCACTAAACCCCAGGCTTTCTCTTAACACAGGCTCTGTGCCCTCTGCATGCCCTGCTGTTGAGAGAAGGAAGGAAGTTTTATCAAGACGAGAGCTGAGTAAATGAGGTAGGTGAACTGAGAATTTCCCAGCTTTGCATGTCACAATTGCAGCTCTACTAAAATGTACCACCAATGCCTTTATTATCACAAAAGCACCATTCCACATTGTCGAATTATTTGCATGTTTCTGGTTTGTGACCTCAAGGGACTTTTCAATCTTGCCTGTTGCAAAAATATAATAAGAGCTGAAGAATCATTTTAATTGATTTTTCAATGTATTACCATGTGAAATTTAGAAATTCTGTGTACAGCAGCATACAGATTCATGTGTGCGTGTGCTGGTGCACGTGTGTGCTCATGTGTGCATTTCATTTGTTTTGAAAAGGGATAAATAAAAATAGATAAACATGCATGCCCTTCAGAGCTGTTCTGGTTTAATAAGTAAACACATCATTAGACAGGCTTTTCTTTATGCATGATGTCTTGATATGCAGGGCTTTAGCTGCACACCTCTCATTAGTGCTAATGAAATTTATGTGGCTAAATCCCCATGCATTTTGTTGAACGTACACCTTAGTATATTTGTAATTAATTTTTAAAGACTGCAGACCAGAACTCAGCTCCTACAGTGCTGTGTGAATCCATAGGGTGTATACATATTTATAAATGTTTTAAAAATGCATATTATATTTCACCCACAGAGCATAACATCTCTGCTGGCTGGAAACATGTATTAAAGAAGGTAACAAAAATCCAGAGGAAATGTCTTTGAAAAACAGTTAATACACATGGGCTACAGCTGCCTTTTAAAGATTAATTTCTTGGCCATTTACAATGTGGTTTTTATTATCAAAAGGCAATGGACCATATTACAGAAAATCTTGCTTTGTAATTTCCTTTTGCACTTCTTGGGCCTAATTCTGTTACACAGAATTTGGTCCTTTCCTTTGTAGACTTACAGTGTCATTCACTCAGAACTGGACCTGGGTTGTCACAGGTTAGTATGTGTCCTGCTTAGCTGTCACTTGAATAAGCAGAGTTCCTTGTGCATGCACCAGTCAGAGGGAGGTACAAGATAGAGATCTTATTCTTTGTTTAAAATGTGGTTTGCAAGGCTGCAAACATGGGCATAACTTCGCAGAGTCATACACATGGGTGTAGATATTTGCATGTGTTAAATTTGTGGAAGAGTTTAGAGGGCTGGAATCATACTTCTAAAAATGTGGGTTTATTGCAGCTGCACTAGTTCTAACTGGATTATTCTAATTTCTTTCAGTTGTTGATTTCCTATAGCATTTGCAAAGGAACTAAAGACTGTCTCAACAACACTTATGCTGCGCTTGTTCTGTATCTTCTTTTTTCTTCTCCTTGCCTTCCCCCTTTTTTTTTCCTCAAGACTTTCAGAGTGTAGCTTAGTGCCATGTACTCCTCTGTTTCAATATGGGACTGGACAGAATGCAAAAGCACACACCTCTGTGTACACAGCAAATCGTGGCCTGTCACTCTTTCAGCCTGTAAGCAGCAACATTTCTGATCTGCAAAGAATTTGGTGAGTCCATACATTGGCTCCCTACACTTCCTCAGAGCCAAACTGAGACTCTTTCAGGCTCCTCTTAAACCTGCAGAAAGCAAGGGTGGGAGTAGAGGGAAAAGATGAAGCTAGTAACCGTTAAATCCTGCCAAGTAGTAGCCCAGGGAAGAGAGAAGAAACTGCAGGCTCAGAGCTGTATTAAGGAAGATAAACTGCTGTTACTCCTAAGCAAGCCATGGGAGGATGGAGAATCTGCTAGGGTGGATCCCAGGCATGGGCGAGTTCCTTTCCCAGAGCAGAGGCTTGTCCTGCATGACCTTGGGCAAATCATTTAACCCCTCTCCATATCACTGTTCTGTTTCTGAAATGAAAATAAACGGCAGTAATGCACCAGAAAAGCTAAATGTGCTGGTGATTATGAGGGGCTCAGATGAGGATGAAGGTGAGATAAATACTTTAGACAGATAAAAATAATCCTTCCTCAACTCCTGTGAAACCTTCAAACATTAAACTCAGCTTCTTGGTATGACAGACAGGATGTATCCCTCAATAAACAGGATGGCTTGCATCTTATCATTGCAGTGTAAGTAGATGAGGTTTTGCCATGGGACTTTTGTTCTTATTCCTGTGGTAGCGCTCAGAGTGACATTTCCATATTTTCAGGACACTTCAAGGTGACATTTCAGTAGAGGATTCACACACTGACTGGAGCCATTGGTTTAGGTCTTTTTCTGATGATACAGTGTCTGCATTTTCATTGAAATATTCATTTCTTGGAAAGTGTTAAAATCTAATACGTAAATGTTGATTCTTTTTTTTTTAAGTGCTCCTGGGGCTTTTTCTTCTACGCCAGAATTAAGTGCAAAGGGAATTTTTACAGTCGACTTGTAAATTCCTGACGAGAAGTTTATAATAGAAGTGTTGACATAACCTTAACTACAGTGACAACTGAAGCTGGTTTGTTAGGAAAGCAGCAAATAATTTTCTGGCAGGAAGGCAGGAGTTGGGCATAGAAGGTGAGGCAGCTAAATTTTTTTCCCTGAGAATCCCCAGAGGCTATTGTGTGAGACAGCATATGAAATGAAGCTGAAGCAAATCGCATAGCAGGCAGAAGAAACACTCTGGAATTTGCTCATTTTCATGAAGGAGAAGGTGCAGTTATCCTCTTATAATTTTTTTACAAGCGGCATTTCTCCCCTCAGAGGTAATCATGAGGGTCTTATAGCAAGTCAGTGCTTGCTTTTGGCCTTACAGCTAGTTCTTACTTCGTTCCCTCTCCCTGAACACCTAAAGCAGACAGGAATGAACTCGGGTGCCTCAGCTCCATGCCTTCAACAGGAGCAGGAACCAGCCCTTTGTTTGCAATCTGTCTGTTTCTCTTATAGGCAACAATTTTCTTTAAAGTCACAAAATCTGATTTATTTCCTTGATCCACCTGCAAGATTTCAAAACCTGAGAAGTTAACCACCCAGCAATAGATGGACAACCCTTTGTGCAACCAGACTGAGCCACGATAGGCATTGCTGTCACTTGAATGAGAACCAAACCTATCGATAGAAAGAGGTGATTTTAACTGAAATATGAAGCTAAAGGAGCATATGTAGAGTTGATTCTTAAATGCCCTTATTTCACCAAAGTCAGCTGAGGTTTGTTATATGCCTGTCAATTCTCTCCTGTGGATGAGGGGGAAGAGAGGTTTTTCAACTCTTCTTGCAAGAATAAAATCACCAAGCTGGAATGGAGCTCGTACTTGCATCCCCACCCTGCAGCACAGTCCCATGCATGGAGCCAGGCCCCTATATTACCCAGGCTGGACTCAGAAGTAAAAGTGTGTCCCATCCATTTTCCCTTTCACTGGCTACAACTCTCCCTGAATCTTTGGGATCAACTTCTAAATGGCATCCTATTTCCCAAAATGTTGAAAAAAGTCTTTCTTTTCTACACCTTTGCCGTGATGTTTGCATGTGAAGAGGCAGTTAGCCCATTGGCAAGTGGCAGGAAGATTTATTGTGAGCTGGCACACTGCAGAGCCTGGGTGCTGGGAAGAAGGTGCAGTGCCTGACTTCCTTCCTACCCAGCCTCTGCCCTACCCTGGCATGTTTGACAAAATCCTGAAGTAACTTTCCTGGAAAGGTGAAAGGTCCAGGGACAGGGTATTCAGCACAGAGTAAATAAAATACATTGTTGAAAGCAGAGAAAAGGACAGTTCTGAAAAGGAAAAGCCAGAACTAAACCCCCTTGGAACTTACTAATTATCTAGGGGCAGCTACGGCCCACAGAGTGTGCAATCCAAGTGCATGAGCTGTTGATGATGGACAGGGGAGTCCAGGTAGAGGGGGACTAACCTCCTTTTTGCTGTAGTGAGTTTGGAAGGGCAGCATGAGCTGGTCTGGCAGGATGGCAGCAACGAGGGAAGATTAACCAGTAAGTGACCAGTTTGCATATAAATTTAAAGAAAAGCAAAACCCACAGATTCCTCGTTTGCCTTCTCCCCATTAAAACAAGGGGTTTTTACCCTTTCCTATACTCTTTCTTTTTAATAAATATTGAAATACAATCCCTAGCTCCTAAGCACTGCCAGAAAACCTGGCAGAAAAACTGCACTTGGAGCCATAGCCATCACCTGGAGGCTGTGGAAAACTTATCACTTTTTCCCCTGGTGAACCAAACATGCATCAGGGGAGCAACGTGCCAGCGGATGTCTCTGCCTTTTTTCCAGAAAGCTCATTTTCTGTCAGGATTTCCTCTCCCGCTGGATGCCCCTGTGTGCATGGATGGCGAGCTGCCCAGTCCTTGAACCACGATCCGCTGGAGCGAGATCCCAGCGTGGCTTTCCCCAGGCTGCCCGGGATGGATAAATCCTGCTGGCTGTTGTTCAGGAGTGCCCTCTGCTGGGGTCCCGAAGGGGCCCGGGCTGGCCTGGCGCTCGGAGCCGCGGGACGAGGCTGAGCTGCGGCAGAACATCGTGTCCTGCGATGCGATGCGCGGGCACTGCTGCCTTCGTGTGCTGAGCACCACCGCGCCCGGGGCAGGGCAGCCAGTGGAGATGGCATTGGGCTCTCTGCTCTTCTCTCTCTGCGCTTCAAATCGGAGTAATACTGCCCTGCTTGAATCCAAGGCTAAGGGATGCATCTCAGTGATATTTCTGTACATTTAGCCCCAGGTCCCTGCCTGTCTCCGAAGGATATAGCATGGAGAGTAGATTTATACCGAAACAAAATGAATAAGGAGCAGAGGCTATTGGAGATAAGTAGGTATTAGGACTGTGTTTTCCATCTCCTGTTCCTAAATGAAGGTAGTGACACAAAACGTTGTCGGCAACAAATTGGCAACATCCAACACTGCTGTGTTTTGATCTGTGCTTATGGGACTATTGGGACTTGTGTCTCTAAATAGGCTTTTAAATTTTGAAAGGGTCTGTCTCTATAGTCAGCTGCTGTGCTTTGCAGCAGTTATCTCAGGATGCACAGCTGATATCTGCCATTCTTACCTAGAAGTATTTCCCTTTTTCTATTTCCTTTTTCCTTTTAACCTTCTTTCTTTATGTTTCTCTAAACTGTCTTCCATACTAAGCTGATGCAGCAGCAGTGTGTGAAGGAAGACAAAGGCTTAAGTGGCAGCTCTGGGTTGGTGAGAGTATCCTGAGGCATCCCCTTGCCATAGGTTTTCAAGAACAGATTCAGACTCAAAAGTCATTCACTAAGGAAGATGTAGATATGTTTGAGCCTAACTCAGAGCAGGATGGGCAACCACACGTCCTCTTCCAGACCTCTGCTATGAGGTGTAGCAAATTTTTATGGCAAAAGCTTTCATGTTCTGTCCAGACACTCACTTTCATGAAACATGTGGGAACTTAATAGCTTTGAAACAGTTTTCCTTGAAACTGATCATCCAGCTGAAACATTACTGGGACAAGAAACAGACAATATGACTGCACAGTCCTCATTTGCTTTGGAAGCTGAATACTGAGGAGTCATTGCAGGTTTGATTTAAGTAAGGACTGGAACTCTGCAATCTTGTGACTGTGCACATGTCATATGCACTGGCATGTTATACCTGCTCATGACAGGGAAAAGGAAGTCTGTAATGTTCTTGGCATTTCCTGATAATTCTGTGTTAAATTCTTCCACAAGAGTTTTCATAAACTTCAGTTTGCAGTAAGGCCAGCACAACCTGGGTCCCCTTCTCCTTTCCCACAAATCAAACCTGTCTCCAGTTCTTCTTCCCACCTCTGCACATGTGTTCACTCCTTCTGCAACCCCAAAAGCCATTGGGAAGGCAGTGATGGGAACACTGACCTGGAGACCAGAGCAGCAATGGTGGCCTGGGAAGGAATACAGTTGATGTCATGGGTGTGTGAAGAAATGGAAGTAGGAAAGAGATGGGAAGGAGGAAGGAGGGTGAAGGAATGTTAAAGAAATTAATGAAAACAATTGGTTATGTAATTTACATTTGACTGGAAGGGTCAGGCACCCAGGTCTGCAGAGAAGGTGTCTCTGGCAGCTGAGCAGTTCCATCAGAGCCCATGCTCTTTGGTTATACAGACGAAAAGAAGTCTGATTTCTGCCCAGATTTGATCACTGACCCCTTTTTTTGTTCTTGGCAAGCTACTTCTGCCTCCCCACAGCACCACTCCTTTGTGTAAAATGAAGACAGTGCAGCTACATAGATAGGAATGAGACCAGAGACTTTTCCAGACTGATGACAAATCATGGAACCATAAGGCTGGCAGAGACCCTGAGAGATTGTCTAGTCTGGCAGTCATCAATTTTTTTAATCAAAGGAGTGCCCTGGAATTTTTTTTAAAAACTGTTCCATTGCACATTGCCAGCATAATGGTTTGAATCTAAAAGTAGCCAAAATTTGTATTTTATTCTTTAAATTGAAGAAAGACCCATGTTGAGTACAAGTTTTCAAAAATAAAATTAAAGCCAGATCTAATTATACTTTAAAATAGGCATGAGTCCCTTTGTTCTGATTAGTTTTATCCTGACATCGCTTATTTTCATAGATGCTTATAAACATTTTCTTTGCTTGTTAGCCCAGCTTTGCTGCATTGTAGTGGAACCAATGCATGAACTGAAGTGTCCCACACTGTGTAGCTCTCAGTCTGCAGAAATCATACTGCAGTGGGGTTAATCTCCCAGCAATACTGCCAATTCCGTCCTGATTCCAAACATTGCTCCCCTTTTTAACTGGCAAAAAATATCATGATTTGGGCATCTTTTTCTCCATTTATTTGGAAGGTCATAAAAGTTCCTCCTTCTGACCAAACCTGCAGTGCAAATAACAATAGCAATTATCACTCTGTACTTGGAAGCATACTGTTACTGGGAGGAACAGTCAGAACGGAGTCCTGTTAAGTGAGGGATATAATTACACAAGAAAATGCCATCAAAAGTCACACCTTTTCATAATTAACTCTTGTGTGCCTGAGCAGAGGATTGCATCCATCTACCCCCCTTTGCTCAATCTGTTGAAATGTGCAGACTAACACACCAGCACAGCTGCTCTGCAGGCAGCAGAGTGCTGATGCAGTTCAGTAATGAGGATGCTATGTGGTCATCTTCTTCACATTATCTGATTCATATCCTGTACATCCAGGAAGCACTGAGCATTTTATTAGAGCTGATGAATGTACTTTGACCACTCAAACACAGTATATTCACAAATGCACATGATACTGTGGTTTCACTCTGCTCAAAAGAAATAACAAAGGTAAAGTGGTGATTATCTGTTGTACATAGGCAGTTTGTGCCATCCTAGATACTGGTAAAAGATCTGTCTTTAAAACAAGAAATGACCACAGCTTTCTTTTGAATCAAAAAAGACTGGATCCTCCTGTGGGGAAATAAAAAGCTCTGTGAATATCAGGTTGTCAAGTAAGCAAGTAGTTAATCAAGTTACCGAGTAACTGATAGTGCGCAAGGTTCTAATCTATATTTTAGTCCTCCTGAAACTTTAACTTGGTAGTCTGGGAATGACCAAGAGAAGACTGAAACAAGTGTCAGGTTCTGAGTTATAGAGCATAAAAATAAACCTGAACTGTTAGTTCATTTTAATCCCGAGATTCCCTGATGTCCCTCTGTCTTTCATAGCTGAAAGAACCATACTTCTTCCAAAACATGACTCCTAATGATGTTCAATCTATGATGCAAAGGGAGAGTATTCGCTATAGTTGTTAATATTACAAATGTTATAACATGCTCCTTCTCTGGAAGCATAGACAAAGAGTCCTTGTTCTTTCAGCTTTGCAGACTTGGGTCTTATGGACCAGTAGGATACTGCAGTACCTGGAATAACTCCAGTGATTTAACTTTGCTGTAGTAAAAGGGAATGACAAGTCTGAGGTGGCAGCTAAGCTCCTATGATACAGAAAATGTAATTTTATCATGGAGTAATATAAACTAAGTTACTGAAGCTGTGCCACACATGTATGTATATTCTCTATCTGCACGTGTCCCCCATGTTCCCCCATGAGCACAGTGGAATGCACATCCCCTGTGGAAACCACTGATTCCTGCACCTGGGCTCATCCTCATATAAAGTATAAGATTCAAAGCCCTGAAGAAGGTAAGGGGTTGTGAATTGTCTCCCATTTATATGCTGTACATGAAAGTCAAGGTAGGTTTCCTGCTCCACATGGCAGCTGCCAGGAGGGAGGGCTGGCTGGACAGAGAAATCCTGAGTTATGTGAAGCTGACCATTCCTTATATCCTACATGCCAAAATTCTGAACCTCATCAGGTTACACCGAAAAATCTTTCTGACTATACTTTTATGATTATTGTGGTTTTCTCCTTGAAATGCACACTTGATCCCCCCACCCTCCCGTCTAATTGTATGTCACAAACTGGGGAAAGCAATAATGTTTTGTCCATACAAACCAGCACCCAATTCCTTCTTGAAAGCTTCAATTAAGGATGAAGTAGCCTAAGTGCTTCTTAAATCCACTGCCCTACCTCAAAAAATATTTACACCATGATTCACAGATATAATTTATCTGGAAAAAACTATTAAAACCTAAACACATCAGACGTGCATGTAAGCAAAGCCTCTCTTTGTGTGCTCCCAGAGGGTTTATCCCCCCCAA
>NW_008676564.1:0-19070 GCF_000695815.1 Acanthisitta chloris | reverse complement strand
CACCCCCCCCCCCCGCTGTAAGAGATCCATTTTATAGATTCAAGGACAGCTCTCTCCAAGAGAAGAAGGGACGTTGCCAAGATACCAGATGCGGTTCCATTCAAGACCACTCATAGGAGCAATTCAAGATGAAATCAAATTAGATGTGTTGGTTATACATAGCACAGCCTGCTTGGGATACTAAATGACAGAGTTTGCCAATAATTAAGTGAAATCTCAGAGATGATGAGTCCCCAGAGCTCTCTAGGTTATGTCGGTCTAATTCTAAGTGTCATCATTATAGCAGCAGAGCAAAATACTCTGCATAGGCCACAGAGCTGGAATTTTTACTGTGGATATTAGCTTTTCACAGCCAGTGCTACAGGGCAGTACTGAGCTTCATTACCTGTCTTCTGCTATTACACTTGCTTAACCTTTCCCTGTTATAAAGCTTCTGAAACCTGACTCCCACTTAATAATTGATAGTTAGCACTTACTATCCATAGCAGTATTCATATTCTAAGCACTTTACAAAGAGCTCATTAATCTCTCTGAACCCCCTCCCCATTGAGGTGTCCAGCACAATTACCCTAATTTTGCAGAAAGGGAAACTGAGGCAGAAAGGTTGTGCCTTATCCTGGAGCTGGAGGACAGTGTTACAGCTAGCACTAATGCTCGGATGCTTCCTTATGAGAGAGCTGGCTGAACTTCTGATAGTAGGAAGCAGGTTTTTCTCAAATTTGATGTGGGGACAGAGGTGCAAGGAGGCTTTCTCCGGTCCTGGAGAATCTCCACAGGGAGCTGATGAGCATTCCCATTACCTGCAGGCAGTGAGGAGCCAGAGCAGCCTGCTGCTGGGTGCTACACCCTGCATGAGCTCCTCTGCAGGTCTGCATGGGTGGATCCTGCACTGGGAGGTGGCTGAAAGCACTCTGGACAGGTGAAAAAAAGTGCCACCTCTGAATATATTGTCCTGCAGCTTGGGCTTTTTTGTCAGCCTTACTGGAGACCATCAGGATGGACCCACTTAGCACTGCTTGTATCTTTGCCTAACTCCATCCTTATAGTCAGGGTGAGTAGGTCTGCTTAGGGACCACAGTGAATCCACTTTGCAAAAGGATTCAGAGCCTGAGATCAGCCAGGATCAGAGCCAAGTGTTTCCAAAATGTGCTCCCAATGAGACCATCCGCCACAGCCCTCTCACAGCAGGGCTGAGCCCTGATGGAATCAGGTTATCAGGAGTTTTAGTGTCTTAATAGTGCCCTTTTCATTGGGGCCCATTTCTCTGCTCCCAGAAAACTGAACATTACAGCCATCTTCAGAAGAGGAATGACTGTTTCCAGCTTTGCAAGCATTGACATCCAGTCACTTGGAGTTGAAATCATGTTGCACTGAATTTGTGATTCTGGAACATCACTTGCTGAACAGAAGCACTCCTGAAGAACAGGAGCTAATTTAAAAAGAAACAACCTAAATATTAAAAATAAAGAAGTTAATGGAGGGCAGATACATAAAAAGACAGTCTGAAGCTAAGACTTTCACTAAGGCCTTGCTCCAAATTTAACACTTGCTACGTACAAGGGGAGGGAAAAGTCTTGGGGACGGTGGTATCAACATTGCTATAGTCACTAGCAGCACACAGGAAGGCAAAATCTGTGCTTCATTAGCCCTTGGCTATACTAATAAAGGTGGCAGTAGGGCCATATCCTGATTCCACAGTGCTGTGGTACCTCTGTTGGCCCCATTTGGCCCCAGTTGTAGACAATTCCCAACTCTCCCTGCTGCAGCCCTGGCCACTCTCCTGCTGGCACCTCACTGTTCCTTGAGGAGGTCTGCAGAGCTGAGCCTGCACAATGCTCCGGACAGAGGGACAATGCAAGAGGATCTGTGTTCATTCACAATGGAAAACAGCGTCCTCAAGATAACTAGGAGGAAGTTACAAAATGTATAGAAGTTTCTGGTAAAGATCTTGGATAGATATGTTCCTGTTGCTAAAAGATTCAAACCTAAGAGGCTTTTAATTAAAGACTAGGGCACTCAGAACTGTCTTACCAAAGAGGTAATAAAATTATTGACTAAATCACTAACAAAGGCAACTGAAGCAAAGAGTTTAAATGATTTCCAGAGACTGTTCTCCAAGTGAAGGTTATAGTGAGAGAGCCAGCAGTGCAATTAAATCAAATGAGGTCAAGCATGTTGGGCCTTAAGGCCTCTGCCTGCTCCTCAGGTTTCTTTTGTTCTTATAATTCAATTATAAAGACCCCCCCTCAAGAACCATTTAACTGTCTCATAAACCAGTTTGTAAACTTTTTTACTTTTATGTAAATTGTCTCCTAAAAGTGGCTTTCAGCATTTCAGGCAGTGTCGAGTGTAAAGAGGCTTCACCGTGCCTTTTGTTGTCCATGGGTGTTCACACAGGCCAGGGCTCTCCCAAAGCACCCTCAGCCCATGCAAAATATCCCTGGCTGGAGGTGGAAGTGGGTAAAAACTGTGTGATGGGGAGCTGGAACAACTGTGATGGTTCTATTTCTCATTCTGTCTTGCTCCATACCTTTCTCCCCCAGCTTTTCTTTATCCTGTTTCAATGTGAGACAGAAAGAGGATAACTGTGTGTGTCTGTGTCATGGTTTAACCCCAACCAGCACATTCTGTGTGCCTAATTTCCTGCCCACTAGGTCATGTATCCCAACCTTAACAACATAAGTGAGCAGGGAAGTCTGCTGACCAGCAGATGCCTGTGTAGGTCCATTCATATAGAACTAAATGCTTTTAAGTTATAGATACTCTTTTCTTTTCACCATTTTTTTGTTTGAGGTTGTTTTGGGGGTTTTTTGGTAGACATAACTGTAGAACAGAGTTATGTGGAAGTCGGGTAGCTTTCAAAGGCAAAACTTTTGCAGACTGCAGTTCTGCTGTTGACAGTGTCCATTGACCACGAGGGAAGCTCCCACAATTTAGAGATATTGTAGGACTGTGTCTCATGATGCAGTTTTTCCTCTTTAAAGAGGCAAAACCCAGTGATTTTACTCCTTTCAAGAAAGAAAGCACTTGAAGAATGAAACCATTCCCAGTTCACCTATGGGAAGAGGATAGAAGTCCAGAAATTATTACAATTTTTCTAAGCAATTTAAGCACAAATCTTCTGTTCAGATCATGGCTTTAGAGGCTTACACAACTCAAGGGTCTTGAGTTCCTGTATGCATCATGAGGGGCTTTGATGTCTTTGTAAATCAGTCCCAGGTTGTCTGTCTTTTAATGAGCCACAAGTGAGAGCCTAAACCTTACACCTAGAAATGTTCCCTTGTAAAAATTCTGACCCACAAATGGCAGCATCCTTTCTGTCCCGTGAAATTCCGAGTCAGACCTCTGCTTGGAGATGAACTGAATGCTAGAAGTGACTGTTGTAGTAGGAAGATAAATACTGGTTCTTCCTCTCTATTTCTATTTAATTGCAGATAAGAAAGTTTGGTTGAGACATTGGAAGTTGGACTGACAGCTCTGCTTTCTTGGGAAGAAAAGAGAAAGCAAATGTCTCTGAGGTCCTGCATAGACTGTGTGATCTGTTTCCTCACTGTCTCAGCAGGAGCTGAGCAGCTCCATGGTCTGATATCTCTCAGCCTCTGCACCATGGGTCCTCACAGATTTGCCAACCCGTGTTCCCAAAACTGAACAAGAGCAGGGTTTAATGGGGTGTCTCCTCATCTCCTGGAGAGAGGAATTCTTACCCTGTTAGCAGCAATACTGAAATGACCACTGATGTTAGAGGTGAACTCGGAACTCACTCTGTGACTGATCCCTCTTACAACGTTAACATCCTCTTTCTCAGTTCATTAAAATCTTGTGCCTCCTTCCCCAAAGGAAAGAGATGTCAATACATGAAGAAGGAAGATAAGTTAATGCTGCATTCAGGTTGCAGAGCTAGAGATTTAGGAACTGCTGAGGTAAGATGCCTGTATCAGTGCTAACTCAGACAGTAGAGCAGCCTTGTTTCACTAGTCACATGATAGATCAATGTAGTTACCTTTATTAAAATATATCCCAAAGTATTTCTTGTTGCTAACTTGTCAAATTTTAGATGTGGTGGAGGATTGTACCATGGTGGCATCTGGAAGTGGTCATGTAGCACAATGTCCAGGACAACTTCAGTTGTGGGACACAGATTTACTGGTATGAGTCTGAAGTAGCTGCAAAAGCCCAGTGGCACTTCCTGGATGGCAAAGGAGATTTTAGCTGAGAAAGTGCTTTTACTACTGTAAGAAAATTAATGCAAAATGTCAACTATTTCACACTCAAGCCGATACTGGCAAAGTGCCAGAAATATTCTGGTTTCGCTTGGGGTGTGAATACGGTTGATCATCTGTAATTCAGGAGATTTTATTTCAAAGGAAAGAGACAGTGTGTTGCAATAGACTTTGTAGTGATAAATATCAACTGTGCCACTTCTCTCCCAAAAGGGATTTCCCACAGTTCTATAGTAATATACAGTTCAAAAGGCCATACTGAGATTTATAGAGCTATACATTCAAAAAATGGTATCCAAGGCACTTTGCTCAGATGCAGTAGATTTGACTTGCAGCCTTCACAGCTCTGTGAGACTCAGAAAGCAGCCACAGGTCCAGGGTGCCAGCAGGCCCAAGTGATTAGTGAACATGTGGCAGTTGGGTCACTGAAATTTGTACAGGCAGTTAATCTAGCAAGTCCTCAGTTGTGTAACTAGATACTCTGGAAGCTTTCAAATGTACTTGGCCAAAAGATCTGGTCAGGTGGGAGTAAAAGGATGGAATTTAGTTTAAGTCAGGAGAGTTAGAGCAGTTGAAGACAGCAGTGAATTTGGCCTGATCAGTGCATTTATTAGTGTCATAAACTGCTCTTACTTTGTCCAGACAACATCTCTCTCCTTTTCTATTCTATTTCTGTGTATTCTATTCTACTCTAGTCTATTCTATTCTCACTCCATTTAAAGCCTCCCACACATTCTAACCCACTTGCCTAGCAATAGCTTTTGCTTGTGAATGTCCACTGAATGCCCCAAAGTGCTTTCTCTAAAGACAGGAAAATTTCCACTGATTTTATTAGGGACATTGTTGGGCCCTTAATGAAGTGAATTCATGCTGAAAGACTCATTCTACAATAACCTTAACAAGTGTGTTTGTGTTGAAGCCTCTGGATGATGCACCATCTCTGAGCCATGGCCTGAAGCCATTGCCTAGTTTACTCTCATTCAGAGATCAATGGAAGCTTTGACCAAGTAAGACCTGAGCAAGGACTGCTGGAGTTGTTCTAACCCAATGCACTTGTTCTGTATTTGAAAATGTAAACCTCTCACTTTCTTGCAGATAAAAAAAAAAAGTTTTCACAACTTTAAAAGCATATGGGAATTTTAAAAGATATTAAAATCTGTTACCAACCTGAAAGTTATTCTTGCTGCTGCACAGTTTAAATCTTTGGTAATGGGGTTTCTCCTATCAGTAACCACTATTTATGATGTTGCTTTTTACAGGCTTCTGCAAAAATGGAGAAAATTACCAAGAAAAACAACTTTATAGACTTGCCTGAATTCTCAGCTTCATATAAAGAATATACATTGACCCATTACTGTTCTGCATGTCTTCTGTTGCTTAAAGATTTGCTCTTACAGATAAATGCAGTATCTGTCTATACCATTTACAGAATTACCATCCAGTTTTAACTGTGTGCCCTGGAAGACCCTGAGGTGCAGGAATTTGGGAGCCATGTGGAAATGCTGGATTTGTTAAATGGATTGGAATTACTGGCAGTAAGTTTTAATAGCAAACCTGTGAATTCAAGCATCTGTAAACAAAAGCACCTAGATTTTCAGCCTGTAGATTCTCAGACATTGGAACAACATGTAGAAGAGCAACAGAATTTTGTTATTGAACTTCCCAGGAATTTCATATATAAAAGACAAGACATAAAACAGGGCTGCATAACATCTGACCCATGAGCTTATGTTGCTTGCCAAGAACTTTCTTTGACCCATCATAATGCTCTAGTAAACAGACATCTCTGGACTGCCTTCTTACACTTAGCACAGTCCACAGCTGGAATGGCACCAAGCCTGCTCAGCACCAGGACACGTGGAGATTGGATAACTCTCAGCCATTTAGTTAGCTTAAAATAAGAATGATTTTTCCTCTGGGTTACTTGTGGCAATACTTCAGTTCTCCCTGATACAAATGCACAGGGATGCAGTGGATAAGGAGCTAGATGGCATGAAAAGTTGTCATCGATTACAGACTGAATGTGGCTGCAGAAAAAGTACATATGGAAATACAGGGTGGCTGCTCTGCTCAGTTTAGCACTTGTGAGACTCGAGCCAGATTGCTGTATTTAGTTCTGGACTCTTTGAAAAGAGCAAAAGTGGGGAGAGAGATCTGGGGAAGAGAAAGAGTGGGAGAGCTAAAGCACCAAGAGACTGAGAACACATGACCTAGGAGGAGATGTTCGAAGAACTGTCTTTGTGAGGGAAGCTGCAAGTCTCTAAAAATGCAAATGGTGTTTTTATTTTATATTTTAAAATGTTCATCATCACTCCTTAGGTGCACTAACACAGGATAAGAGAGAGCTGGCTAATTTGCAGCAGGGCTGTTAGGTTAAATAGCCAGGCTTTGTTTCTGTGGATGGCAGACTGGAGCAGTGGAACAGGTTATCAGGGAGGGTCTGGAGTCCCAGGGAGGGAGAACTTTTAGACTAAGCTGACAGTCATTTTCCAGGTCTGAGATAGCTATTATTTTTATCATCAAAATCCAGTGAGAAATGTTTCAGGTTAGTTTCTCTTTGGTAAACTAACACTCTGAATCTACCATGAATAACACAGTTGAACTAATTGTTACTTTTTGACTCCCAGGTTTATTAATTCTGTTCTCTGGGTTATTTTCAGTTCACGTGTGTAGGGCTTGATACCCAGAACAGCTGATCATCACCAGCAGGGAGAAGTGAAGAACTTCACAGTTTTCATCTTTGTTTATTTTTGGATGCTGCCATCTTTCCACTCACTTAAGATGGCATCCAGCAGAATTCCCAGTCTTTTAGAGGTTTAGAAAAGCTTGGTGATACTCCAACGTTCTGTTTTCTGACATTATAAATTAAGCCTGTCATGAAAACTCCAAAGCAATGAGGCAGCTGATGTTTGAATTTGTGCTTAGAAAAAGACATTTTAGAGGCATGTCATGCTCAAACCCACAGTGAGCAATGTTTTATCTGCAGTTGGCAGAAAAATGAGATGATCTGATTATTTTATGAGTGTCGGTGTTATGCCATTCCACCTCTCACATATCTGTTGGCTTGGCTGATCTATTCTGATTGTGCCCTATCAGAATCACAAAGATACTGTGTTTACAACACATATGACACCACTTGAAAGCTTACACACACTGATCTTGAGAATAATGCATAAAATCGCTTCTGCCATAAAACTGAGCTTATTCCCACTCCTCAGTAGCAAACATCATCAAAAGTACTTTCAAAAAGTCTGTCAAAGAGCTATATTTTCACAGTAACTCTGTACATTGAAATAAAAATTCAATGTCTTACAAAATTTACTTTACAAAGTAAGTTTGGCATTTTAATTCAGATCTATCTTTATTAAAAACCATTCAGACAAATACCAAGAACCTAACATTGCAGGATAAATCATATTGGGCACAGATGAGAAATGTGCAAGGATTAAAACCAATTTGCCACTGTTCCAGGCACTGAGGATGAATCTTGGTCTGACTGAACTTGCAAGGCCCCTAGATTTCAATGAGATAATAATTTGATCCATGCGATTGCTTCTGTCTCTTTCTTTGATATAGCTGTAATTGCCTCTTCTTCTTTAATCCAAAACAACTGAGATAGAAAGGAAAAGCCACATATGTTTTTTATACGAAAAGGGCAATGCATAATGTTCAAAAAATGCTGCATCAAAGGTGCAACCATTTAAAATGCAAAACAGATACTAGAGAGGTGACAAATCCAAGTTCTTAGTGTTTTTATTTAAGATCTTTCAAGTATTCATTTGCCAGGAATACTTGCTTAATTTTTTTAATATATTCAGTTAGTCATATTCAGTTCCCTTTTATGTCCACCTCTCATGAATCACTTGACAGATGGACTTCTACAAGAACATCCCTTTGGGGAAAGTAAATTTTAAGTCATAATAAGAACATAAGACATGCCATACTGGATCAGAGCAAAGGTCTATCTAGTCCATACCCAGAATCTGTCAGTAGCCAAGAGTAGTATATTAGATTTTAACAGTAATGGCTTTGATCTTTCAGTGAGTATTAAATTGGTGACTAAGCAGAAAATGAAAAGAAATCCCAAGAGCAGAGCATTCCAAAACTCAGGAGAAACAGCAAGACCATTTCTCCCTGTGCCCCAAGGTCTCTGTCTCACAAGAAACAGGTACCAGGCTGGTTAGGCACAGCACAGGTGTTGGCCTCACAGCATGTGGGGGCTGCTGAGACTCAAACACAGTGTTGTGTCCCAACAGCATTGATTTGTTTTGTTCTCCTGCCCAGCCAGAGAACACAGCTTCAGGGAACTGTGCACAGTTGTTCTGTTGCAAAATGGAAGTGTGTAATTAGATTCTAGCAATGTGAATGAAACCTGGAGGGAAAAGAAATGGCTAGAGGGGGAAGGATGCAGAGCAGACCCCAGGAGGTCAGTGCAGGAGCAGTTTGATGCTGGCAGAGGTGAGTGGTTCTACCAAAAGGAATGGTTTCGGTTTAGGAATTTGGGCACATAGTACTTTGGCAGTGCTGAAACCTGTTCTCTCATTTCCAGAGTCAGAGCTCCATTTGTTCCAGTGAGATTGTAGTTAAAAGTTCTCAGGATTTAGCTCATCTTTAATTGCTGCTGTCTCAATTAAATTGCATCTGTGATAACAACAGCCCTCCTGGAACCTCAACAGGAACTGGAACGCACTGTGAGTAAATTAAATAATCGTGTAAATTATAAGGTTTGTATCTACTGGTTATTGTATTAAAAACTACACATAGAGCACATACTTTTTGTAACCTTCCTACTTTAGGAAATCTTATAAAAAAAGGTGTTTAGCCTGCCAAAAATCTGCAAGGATCACTGATAATTTGTTGACCAGCATTAGGTTCATTAAATCTATGCACTTCATTATCTGATTAATTCAGAGGCAGGTTTGTAATCAGTGATGAAATGTTTAAGATTCTACAGCTCTGGCCTCCACAACCTCCTGCAGCTCATTAGAAAAGCTAATCAGATTGAATTTTCCACCATGCTGTTTATTGTAGCCCTAATGGAAGACAATCACTTTAAAATTACACACTTAGCAGGTAATTTCTAAAAGCCATAAGCCATGGAAGCTCTGTTCTCCCTGGGCCCTTTGTCTTTCTTTACTAGGGTAAGGTAAGCAATGGCAAATTCTGTTAGAATTTGGAGAGCTATTTTGCAATATACAATACGATGTAAAAGCTGCTGAGAAAAAACTATTTGTCTTTACCATGTTTGTTGTCACCTGGGAATCCTTTCAGAGACCATCAGTAATGTGTGATGAGTTTATTGTAAAACTTTGATAGGTTTCCTACTTTGTGATTTGATTACTTGCAGCATTAAGAACTTTCTTCATGTTCTCTTATCTTGAGGTGAGTACCACTAGTGAAAAAATAGAACAACTGTTTGATCTTGGGGTTCACAGATCAGTTATAAACACTGTTGTGCTGCAGCTTTCTGAACTAAGTTACAAGCATGATCTGAAGGAAAACGATGACAATGTTTAGTGATGAAGAACCAGAAATTAAGGTGACTTAAAATATGAAGTATTCTTAAATTTGTAATCATTGAATTTTTGTGAATTATGGGAAGAGGCAGCAGAAGCTGACAATCATTTCTTGCACTAACAATACTCTTGCCACTGCTCTGTTCTTCTGAAGGGTAACTGAATTGAGGAATGCAGCAGGGACAGACAACACCTGAGTGAGAAACACTGTTACTCCACCTGTTATGGAAAAGATCCTCTTAATAAAGCAAGTGTGAAGAACCATGGACTGGGGGCCAGATGCAAGGTGGCAGAACAATTCCTCTAGCTCACTCTACTGCTTTCTCCATCAGGTGGATAGAAGTTCACTTGTGGTTTGACTACCATGTGTGTTAGTTTCTTATTTTAATACATGAAAGAACGGGCTTTCCTGTGACTGGAGACATGGGCTGGAGGCATTTGTCCCCTTGCATGTAGCCAGAAGAGAACCCATTATATAATGGAGTGTGTCAGCATTTTGGCTGGGGATTGCTTTTGGTCATATAGTGGGGGAATAAGTGACATAAGGATTTCTTTTCTTTAGTGGTTTATCATAGATCCCAGTTTAAACTTTCCCTGCCAAACCATGTTTGTCAGATCTCTACCTACAGGCTATAAGGGGCAAAGGCATATCTACAGAACACCATGAGGAAGGTGCATATCTAATACAGATGAATCCTTTTGCCAACTTTGCCAACCTCTGTCTTCTTGTCACAGGCCTGACTCTGTGCACAAGCAGCAAGTTTCTAATGCCAGCTCAAATTCCTCCTTCTGCGTGGATGTGACAGCTTTAACAGTGAGCACCAGTTGTGCTTCAGTCACAGGAATGAAATGTGCTGTGCAGGAAAGGTCAGAGGTAAAAGTCATAGCAAAGTATATCCCCTTCAGTGGATGACACTCCTGCTTTTTGTCGGTTAGGATAATATTAGGGAGGTTGAAATACTGGGCTCTAATAAAACTAGACTTAGGTTAATGTTATGTTATTCCACAGAGTCTGCTCCATCAAACTGAGCCAAGAGTAGAGGAGGAAAGGGCACCAGCCTGTGTCAGCTTTGCTCTAAAAGAATATTTCTTGCAGTGGGGCAATCATGAGTGTTCAGGCTCCATTTCATGGAGCTATGTTGTGACCACCCTATTTTTGCTCTGTGTGTGTCTGGCATAGCCACCCATCTGTGGGAGAATTTGATTGCTAACAGACATGTGAGCAATCCAGCCTTTGTAAATAATAAAACAGTCACGAGACATTCACAAAGATAATAACGGTGTCGCCTCTTTGTACGTGAACTCCCACACTCATCCACCACTCATTTTGCATACCTGTGTGCTCAAAGGGCTGAATTTCACCCATGCTCAGCAGTCACAGCCTGTACAGTAAGGAAATCTAGTTTTGAGGGCACAAGTGCAGGCAAAACCTCAACTGAGGATCCTGGACTGTTTTCTCTGGTTTTGTGCAGGAAGTGTGGTTCTGAGAAGTGATGTCTTTCTTCAGAGGTGATTAATTAAAAACTATGTTCAGCACTCTGGTTCACTCTAGAGCCCTTCAATAGTTCTTCAACTTAAAGCTTGGGTGTGAATGAAATACACCTTTAATATAAAATTGGGGGTTTATGGGCCTATTTAAGTATGGAAATTAGACAAGACAATAATGATCAGTCATGTAATGCCTCTCCCTGAGAATATGCAGTTGCTTTTACACTATTTTGAGACTTTTGACTAGCCTGGCTAATGTGCATCTCGAGGAAATTTTTGTTGTTTTAATTAAAAGCAACACCTCCTGGGGTGTAAGAACTGTCAGTTATCCTTTGAATACCTTTGGAGTCCATTGCCAAATGATATCAGCCTTGTCCTTCATTTGCCTAATCTTTCATTGAATTTGCAGTTCACATGTGATGCAAATATTGGTGAAATCCAAGATAACTGTACTTAGTGATATTTATGATGCCACAGAAAACTCTAGGGTAGGTCCAGAGTGACACCCATTACTGTGTTACACTGTGTTTTGTCCTGGCTCAGCACTGCTCTGTGCAATCTCTGTGTGATGAGACAGGCTGTGCCCTCCATGGTGGCAGGCAGCCCAGTTGCCTGGGCTAATGCTCAATAGAATGGAGCCCAGCTCCATTCCCAGCTTGCAGCAATTAGTAGGAATCTAAACTGATTTGTGGTTGATGATCCATAAGTTTCTGGCTGATCCAGGCTTTCAGAAACTGTATGATGCCCTCCTTGTTCCAGTGGGTGCTGCTAAACATGTTGGTCCAGCAATGCCCATGGCTTCCCCACAAATGCCACAGAAGCCACCACCAAGCTGCCCCTGATATTGCCCCTCATTTTCTTCTCCCCTGATGTCACCAAGACCATCTTCAGGACCCTTGCTAACTCAAGACCTCTAGATTATCCCTATATCTGTTGTTTCCTAAACTTCTACCTGTACAACTAGAGAAACAGCCTTTGACAGTTCTCTCTCCCTTCCTATATTGTTTGAGTTCATCTGTCTTTATTGAAGTTTATTGTGGTAAAATATGAAGTCTGTATAGCTCTTTTCAGGCAGAAGAGCTACCTGGAACTTTTTTAGGTCACAAAGAAACATACTTCATAGTAGCAGGGGGAAGCATCCAAGTATTCTAAGGATTGGAAACTATGTGCTTTAAGAAGAGCTACACTTCTGCCTTTAAGTGTCTGGAATCTTGTAGTCTGATCCTTGTTATTATATTCGAGTTTAAATATTTCATTGTAACATTGCAGGCATTTAGAAGAAAAAACCCAAACTCACAGTAGTTTATAAAAAACCACAAAAATAACCCACCAAAAATCCCCAAACAAACAAAACAAAATCCCCCCAAAGAATCTTCTAAGGACAGTAGTATTTCTGTACTGAAGTGTGAAGTATTCCTAAATAGATTTGTCTGAAGAAAAAGCATTGGAAAGTCAAATTTGGCTCAATATTGAGGTTTGCTTTAAAACAAGCTTTTCCAAGCGGAGGCAGACACAAAGATGTGCATAAACTAAAAGAGAAAGAAAAAAAATCACTTCTGTAAGAGAGATCTCATTGCAGCTGTGAGAAATACAAAAAGTAATGTAATTGATGAAGAGCAAGTGTTTTGCCTAGAGGTGTTTCCCACCCTAGAGGGCTGTGGGGGAGTAGGGACTGGCACGGGGCGCGTTCCGCGGGCTCTGCTGCCACCTAGTGCTGCCACCCACAGCTCCCTGCCCGCTGCCACCTGCCCTTCCAGCCCTTCTTGTCTCACTAAAGCACTCTCAAGAAATACCAGTCTGTTAGAAAGCCTGAAGAGCAAGTGTTTTGCCTAGAGGTGTTTCCCACCCTAGAGGGCTGTGGGGGAGTAGGGACTGGCACGGGGCGCGTTCCGCGGGCTCTGCTGCCACCTAGTGCTGCCACCCACAGCTCCCTGCCCGCTGCCACCTGCCCTTCCAGCCCTTCTTGTCTCACTAAAGCACTCTCAAGAAATACCAGTCTGTTAGAAAGCCACACTGTCTAATCACGGTTCATTTACATCAGAGCAGGAGCTTACGGACTGCATCCCACACATCCAGCCAGAAGTACAAAAGCAGTTTTACTCCAGTAGTAAGCTGAAGTTTTCTGTATTCTGTACCTCCCCGTAAAACTAGCTGTGGCTCACAAATTGAAAAGACTAAAAAAGCATGCTCTAAATCACTGATGGGTCTTTCAGTACTTGTACAGGCAGGACAAAAGTCAGACCAGCTCCCAGCACAGTGTCGTCAGCCCACAACTGTCTCAATCTAGGAGGGACAGATTGGTTTCTTCACACAAATCAGTAGAACCCACATGAGACCTGTCACCTTGTATCTGCAAAGTCCTTTCTCATCAAAGAGATTCATTTATGAGTTAACTGTGAAACTAAATACAATGCAAAGGCAAAATAACCTTAATAAGATTTTACAAGATATCCTTCTCTAAATGATGGCTTTAAAAGCAAATGCTGAAAAAAACACAAGATATTGCTTTATTGTAACACTGGCTTGCTTAAAGCAAGCTATCTCCAACATCCATGTTTGCAAAAACCAAACACTAAACAAACTTATATGTTAAGACAGACAATGAGATGGATGCGAAACCAAAAATGCTTTAAAAACCAGTTAAGCTTCCACTGGTCTAAACAAACAATCATATTAAATGATGTTATTTACATTTGAATTTGTAAGATCCTCCAGCACTGACTGTCCCTGTTGTCAGCTGATAAGCAAAGCATCCACTGATGGGCCAGGCTCCACTTGGACATCCAGTGGAGCATGAGGTGTGTAGATGGAGTAAGGAATCCTATTGTTGCTGAATTTTGCTCCTGCTTCTCTTGGTTAATGTGTCATTTCATGTCTTTAGGTCGCACTTTCACTTGTGCTGCTTGCTGAGGGTTGGGTTGCTTTGGAATGCAGAGCACTAGCCCTCGGCCTTTGCCACATCAGTCATTTTTTTAAGGTACACAGCACATAAAGAATTGCTGCTTGGCATCTGGGTGACCTCTGTGGAAACAGGATGATATTCCTAAGTTTTAAACATTTTGGGGCTATTTGGGAGTCTTTTCCTACTAGGATGGTGTGCTGCCTCTTACATGAATTTCCTTTTTCTGTTACACTTTGAACTGATTTTTTAAAATCCAAGTCTTCAGTCACCGCTTGAGTCTCTGAGCTGACTCTCATATTCTGGCTGTATAAACCACATCTAATATCTATACCCAGCACAAGTAGAGGCTCCTGGGCAACAACAATACTTCTTGCAAATGGATTAGGATGAGATTTCTTGGGTAAGGTACTGACTCTGTATCTCCTAGTCTGTCAGTCAACACAATGACACAGATTCAGAGTTTCTAGCACCGTGGGACCCTCTCTCTGGTTCAGGCTGATAGCAGCTACTGCAGCATGAATAGAAGGCTCACATACTTGCAGCCTGAAGTTCACAGTATCATTGTTGTAATGCTTTGTCCATTCCCCTCTCCATCTCTAGACCAGTTTCCATCAGCAAAGGGCAAGTAATATATTTAGTTTTTTATAAACAGTTAAGAAATATTGTATTCAAGGGGAAAGGGATCTGTAGAGGATAGAATGACTTTAATAGCATACATGACATACAAAATGCAGGAGGAAGACAATGAGTTAATAATTCTATAACGGATACTGACCAGACAGAACAAATGTCAGATGACAATCATCATACATAATTAATTGCTTTAACATGCTTGTCATTAAAGATCCAAGAGACTGAAGGAACAAGAAAACCTGCATCCAAACTTTAATTTGTTGGCCAGGAACATATGATGGTAGATTGTCAACAAACAAATTAGGTATGTCTCCTTTTTTAAAAAAACATTTTGCATTTAACAATTCCAGTGGAGAGGCATATAATAATTTCAGGCATCAATTTTTTTATCTTATCTTTTTATCTTTTTTCTTGCTCCAAGATGAATTTTGCCCATGTGGATTGCAGGTTTGAGTAACCTTTTGAGTTTTGAAGGTACTGGAATCCATTTGAAATCCGAATTCTGTCTATATTCTGCAAATTACCATATCCAAAGAATACGGAATGTAAGGAGTGTCCAGTTAGACCAGAAGTCCATCTAGCCTGCTGTTCTCTCCCTGTCCACAGCAGTAGAGAATACTTTATTTAGGAACCAGCATGCAAACCAATGGTCCTCCTATCATACTCCCAAGCATCCATAATTATGACTAGGCATCAATTAGAGATGGCAGATGATTATTCCATGCCTATTCTCTTTTTTTAATCTGTTTATAGACCTGTTACCCACTTCGACTAGTTTCTTTTTGGACCTGCTGACTGTTGCCTTTACTACAGCCTGTGGTAGGGAGTTCCAAACATTAATTACCTGCTATGATAAAAGGCACTGTCTTTTGGCTGTTAGTAATGCCCCATTAGTTTCACCGTGTGCACCTTTGTCCTGGTCTGATAAATAACAACTTCACGTTCACTTTGGCCAAAGCCTTTATGATTTCATAAGCCTTGATCAGATCTTCTCAGCCTCCTCCTCTGCAGGTGGAAGAGCTCCAGACATTTCAGTCTCTCTAAATATGGCACTATTCTACCCCCTTGATCATTGTGTCTATTGCCTTCCCTGATTCTCTTGTGTTCTTCAGGTGCATCAACATGTCCCTCTAGTAAGCACCACGTGGGGGTACCAAGGTTTCATACAGCAACAGAATTATTCTTTCCTCCTCCCCTTGTTTTCTTGAGGTTTTTTGGTTTCTTTCAGATGGCCGTTTCCTAACAGCAGAGAAGCAAGGAGAATTTTTTCTAAAGTTTCCAGGGGTTAGGCTCTATTGTGGCTCAACTGTTCACAAAGTCTGTGTACACACTTTCTGCACAGCCCTTGGTCATCCACAAGATATGCATCAGTGTCAGCACCATCAGATCTGCCCTGGATCCAGTCTGAAACTGGACACTGAAAGGATCCAGGACACTGGCAGCAGGTATGCGAAATGTGCCTTGTTCTCTGTAAACTTCTCAAACACTCTGCTGTAATAAAGGATTTCAACATCAAGTGTCAATTTGTGAGGACAGCTACACTCAACACTGAATTCTTACAAACTGGCTGGGCTATTGTTAGTTATAGTGTGGGTGGTATTTTTGTCTTGTTAAAGGAAATGCGGATTATCTTATAATTATCCCAGCTACTTCTGACACTCTCTCACATACTATAAATTCATGGATTAAAATTACAGCTAGTAATTTCAGAATTCCCTGTGGTGCTTCTAGTACTGTCTCTTGTGTCTGGCAGCTCTGTGTCTCAGTGCAGGTGTAGACAAGGGCCTGAATAACTGTATTTTGCAGAAAAACTGTTTAGAGAATATGCAGAGACACATGGTAGTCTTGGAAAACTATGCAGTCAAATAAAGATGAGCTAAAGATATGAATAGAGTTTTGATAAATAAAGAAATCGAGATAGCATCTGAAGCAGCTTGTTTCTTGTATTTGTAGACATCTGGAAAATCAGTTGTAAGAACTGTTCTTCCGAGTTACCATGGTAGCAGATTTAGGTGTTTCTACATTCCAGAATCATAGATTCTGAAATAGCCCCTTTATTAGATGTCAGCATTTTTAAATCCTCACCACCAGCATCCCACTTCAGCAGCACATCAAGAATCCTCAGAGAGTCTCTGCAGCTTCTGTTTTCACACATGTTCCTGCCGGGCGCGCATGGAGCTTCCCCATCCAGTCAGCACACACCTCACTTCGCATCTCTCCACTACTGCACCAGGAGGATCTCTCTCCTTTAGTTTCCTGTGACTCCATTTCCCCTGAGTCTTTACATGTTTAATAGAATAAAGTTATCGTGATCATCAGATATATTTTTAAAAATACCTATTTACAATTTCATAATATGCATATGAAGTAGGTGAGTGTTAAGTCGATTCCTGTAGGAGCTGTATAAATTACTTCACTAACAAATGTTCATCGAGTTTTGGAGCAATGAGCACCATACTAATGCAAAATACTGATTATCAAATAGCTGTTCAAGGACTAATTATAAGATCACATACTAGAATCTTGTGCTTCATAATTAACAACTTTTGTAGCATTTTTATGAGTCTTTGAAAGCCTTTTGTAATAACCACAACATTTCCTTTCCCAGGTTGTCTGAGTCTGTAAAGCTTATTTTAGAGCTTAGAACTTTCTCAGGTGACGTGTTCTGTAGAACAAGCATCAGATCAAGTGAGGACATGAACTAACACAAGGGAGGGGGAAAGGGGAATCAAGGCCACACATCAGCAGAGCAGATCCTGGAGTAATTCCTGAGTACACAGGGTCAGTGGAGAATGTTTTAGGAAGCAAGTCAGGTGCCTGGACATAGTGGTCTGGTGGCATTTTAAATGCCATGTAGTAACTTATGTCCCATGCCATATCTGCTGGCCCTGTGTCTTGGATATACCTGAGGGCTCTGCTCTAATGCTGGTGCCTGTGGTGAGGCTCTGAACTCCCACAGCAGTAGCTCTGGCCAGCTGGACAGGATCAGAGCTACAGTTAGAGCTCCATTAAAGGGCTAAAAAGCACATGGCAAATTACAGTCTTGATTGATACTGACAGAGGTCCTGCCTGCTCTGTGCTGGTGTGGCCTCACCTTGAATATTGTGTGCACTTTTGGGCACCACAATACAAGAAAGATATAAAGCTATTAGAGAGTGTCCAAAGGAGGCAACAAAGATGGTGAAGGGCCTTGAGGGGAAACCATATGAGGAGAGGTTGAGGTCACTTGGTCTGTTCAGCTTGGAAGAGACTGAGGGGAGATCTCATCGCTGGATATAACTTCCTCACGAGGGGCAGTGCAGGGGCAGCACCGATCTGTGCTCTCTGGCAACCAGTGACAGGACCTGAGGGAACAGCTGGAGCTGTGTCACAGGAAGTTCAGGCTGGATATTAGGAAAAGGTGTTTCCTCTGGAGGGCGTTTGTGTTGAAGAATAGCTAAGGGAACAGGGGCACAGCTCCCAGAGAGCATTGTGCGAGCAAGAGTCGAGCAAAGGTCTATGGGAGCTTTGAGCATATAACTATGAAGTAGGCCTCAGGAATTTAGCTTCTCAGCATTAGAATTTATTTTCTCAGCATAATGTTGCAGCCGAAGGACAAGCTATCTGGGAAAACTCAGCAATGTTGCAAGCCCAAGGATGAACTATCCGGGAAAACAAAGAAGGATTCTCCAGAGAATAAAGGAGACTTCTTCACAGCTACAGCTGCAAGCAGAAAAAGTATATAAATGTAACCTTTAGAGCTTAGGTAATGCTAAAGTGAATAATGAGCATAGTTGTCCTGCAAGCTAAGAAAGTATACAAATGTAACTTTTAGGGTTTAGGTAATGGTTATGTAATGGTAAAGGGAACAATAACCATGGTTATTCATGCACTGTATAAGAGAAGGACTGAGCTAACAATGTAGTTGGAGCTTGCTCTATCACTCACACTGAGTCGGCTGCTTGCTTCCCCATGCGGAACTTTCCCAGCACGTTTGGGCATTGGAACAACTCTCCAGAGCAGTAAGAGAATTCAAGGATAGATTGGACAATGCTCTCGGGCACATGGAGGATTGTTGGAGCGTCCTGGGCAGGGCCAGGAGTTGATGATCGCCATGGATCTGTTCCAACTCCGAATATTCTGTGCTTCCATGAATTCGGGGGATACACAGCGAACAGCACTTAAAGCAGCGATCGACGATTACAAACACACTGGGAGCAAAGGCACCGCCGAGTACCGCGGGGCGGCCAGGAGCGATGCGGAGCTGTGCGGGGCGGGATTGGGCGGAGCTGTGCGGGGCCATGCGGGACCGGGCGGGGCGGGGCGGGGTCG
>NW_008676563.1:0-287 GCF_000695815.1 Acanthisitta chloris | reverse complement strand
GTCTTGCTGTCGCCATCTGAGGAGAGCAGGTTGGACAGTCTGTGCCCCAGGTTGCTCTCGTTCCCCTCTGGCTTGAGGTGCTCTAAGGGAAAGAAGCATGTGAGATGTGGAAGTGGCTGAGGAGGAAGGAACCACTTTGGGATGAAATGGGCATGGGTCACCTGCATGAAGCATCACTCAGAGGCTCCACAGACCTTTGACATGAGCAGATTAGGAAAAAAACCCTTTTTACTGCACAAAAAATACACTCTGGCACCCTAAAACACTAATTCATGTTGAGCTCCCTT
>NW_008676562.1:384-747 GCF_000695815.1 Acanthisitta chloris | reverse complement strand
AGGGGCAATCTCGTCTCCAGTGTCCTTCTTGTCTGCAGTAGGCACACTGCCTTGGCCCTAATTTAGGTCGCGGTGCATTGCCCTTTCCTCCTCCCCAATTACTTTGTCTCTTTTTCCCTTGAGAGTTTTCTAAAGCTGCTATTACTCGAGCTAGCCCTTTTCTTCTTTATCCTCTCTATTGTTATATACTCTCCAAGCTTCTCCCATTAGGTTCTCTATGTCCTGACTTGCAGGCTCTTTAAGCCTTTGGAGCTTTTTCCTAATATCAGGGCTGGATTGACCCATCATCAGTGACACTAGCTGCTGATTTCCAGAGTCAGAAGAGGGATCCAAGGTGGTATATTTTCTCATAGCCTCCCTAAT
>NW_008676562.1:0-230 GCF_000695815.1 Acanthisitta chloris | reverse complement strand
GGTTGACAAGGGGAAAGTGCTGATCCGCATTCCCCTGTAAAGCTCCACTAGCAATTTGTCCCTGTACCTGGGTTTGAGCAGTTTTAATCACTAGATCCTTTTCTGTTTCAGTTAATTCAGTAAGCATTAAATCAATGTCATTCCAGTCCGGATCTTGGTTTCGCACTATCCATTCAAATTTCTTGGCTACTTTCCTGGGGTCCGCCCTGAAATTCTTAACCTCTTCCTTC
>NW_008676561.1:40127-45058 GCF_000695815.1 Acanthisitta chloris | reverse complement strand
AGGGGAGGAGTTTGAAGGATTTAGTTTGGGGTTTTTTTGGGGTTTGCTTTGGGGTTTTGTGGGTATTTCTTTTGTTGGTGGTTTGTTGTTTTTTTCAAAGGCACACACTGGAGCATGACTGAACAGTATATCAAATTGCAAATTGGGCATGGGAATTGGCTGCAAAGCTCAGTGTTTACCAATGCAAAAGAACATAGATGGGCACAGAGAATTTGTTAATACTCCAGCTCTGTGCACACACAAACTGGCATCAGAGCTCCATCCGGAAAGGGACCAAGTTCCAATTCTTTCTGCTCCATCTTTTTCAAAAAACTAAACTCAGAATGTTTAAATAACAATGAGCAAGAAAACTTCAATAGAGCAAATCGTTTGAGCCACAGACTTTAAGTTTGCATTTTCTCTGAGTTTTGGCAATTTATGCTTTGGCAGAACTTGCAAATTCAGCACACAACCAAGCATAGACACCTCTGGGACTAACTCTAAGCATCAGTTTAGCATTGCTTTTTTGTTTTTCTTTGTTGTTCAAGCTCTTTTCCTACTTCATATATTGCTTTTAACCTGTTTATTTCCCAAGCTGTGTTTGGAAGGAAATTAGCATGATATAAATCCCCTCCCATAAACACAAAGGAATACCCAGACAGAAGCATCCAGGAAAGTGCTTCAAACGATATAGCAGAAATGCTTCATAATTTCAGTTGCATTGTTCTTTCCAAAACAGTGCCTGCCCAAATCACCGATGTGTTATTTAGAACACATTTCTGAAGCACAGTGTATAAAATGATCAGAACATTTCTGCAGGTGTGCAGGGTGAGGCAGCCAGACTAAAATCCCAAAAGGACACATTTCCTCAGTTCACTCACTATTCTTAGCACAGCACCAGTAACCTTTCCCAGAGGAAAGTGTTCCCAGCCATCTCACACTCTGCTTTTAGAGCTGTCAATAGTCCCATTTGCACCTCTTTAAAGGAAAAGCCAGGATGCTGACAGCAGATCTGATGCACAAGCCTGGAAAAGTATATGATGGGGAAAAAAAAGGGAAAAAATTAATCCTTACTCTAAAGAATCTTTAATAATATTTAATAATTTCTGAAAAAATAGATAACTGACCTGCACTTGGATATCGAGGTGGCTTGCAGTAGATATGTAATTTAAGAAATTAATGTGTGAGAAATCTAACAAGAGGATTACTCTTATGGATACTTTTACATGGCCTCTAATTCAATTTTTTTTCTCAAGCATTTCCCCAGTATATGACTGACCATTCAGGTGAAAGGCCCATCTAAGCCAGCAACTTGTCCCTGATAGACTTTTGCTATTGGTCACTGGGGAAAAAATGTAGACACATGCCAAACAGATATTATATTTCCCCCATCACTACTACTGTGTCAGCCCACAAGTATTTGTAGCTCAGAGAGTTGAGTTTTATGCATGTAATAGTTCTCAATGGATTTCACTTTAACTTGTTTGTCTAGTTTCCCCTTGAACATCTGACTTTGTAAACCTGACTATCCACATTTTCTGCTAAGGAGCTCGACAACTTATCTTCACAATGTAGCTTAACAATTTCTTCCTTACTAAAGTCGTCCTTCTATGCAGCTTTCCATCTGCTTCAGCTTCCCAGATTAAATTGCAGTTAGGTACTATGTTCTCCAGTTGAACATAGACCATTGCCTACTCACAAAGGAGAAAGATATTCTTCCTGCTTGAAAGCTTTTGATTTATGGAAATGAACAGCTGCTTTACAAGGGAGAAATAGCTTATTTTCAGAAATTATCTGAGCCTTTAGAGATCCAACCATGCAGGAATTTAGAAGCTAACTTCAGCCTGCCTTCCTGTCTCACAGGAGAACTAACCACTGCCAGACTATCTTTAACCTTCTCTTCAATGTCCATTGACAGTGACCCCACACCCTTCCCACATATACCAGGGCTTCTCTCTCCTTGTGACTGCAAAGATTTTCCTAAATTTGGCTGCTGGAATTCAGCAACAAGTCAAAGAAAGTCAGCAGGTTCTCCAGCCTTTGTGTTTGAGGACAGTAAGAGATGGGGAGCTTGGATAGACCCATTAGATCCAGTGGCCAGTATGGGCTATACCCATCATCTTTTGGAAATGAAGAAATGAAGATAGGAGTCAAGCTGTAAGTGGGAGGTTACCCAGTTTACTACATGAAATGGGCAAAGTGTGAATAGGCTCTTTATAACAGTAGTATTTGCAAACTCACAGTGCAAAGTGGCTGAATTGGGTGAAGTCAGGTGGACAGACAGGTACAGGAGCAGCCACATGAGAGACCCCACTGTGTAGTTTTGCCTCCAAGAAAATGAAATCCATTCTTCTCCAGAAGAAAATGAGAGGCATTCTAATTCAGAAATAAATTGAGATTATCATATAGCAGGAGCAAGTCTGAAAGGCTGTTCAGAGAAAATTATTTTACTGGAGAACCTCTCCAATGGAAAGCAGATATGTTTTCTCTTACCTCTCGAATACCTTTCTGAACACGTGTATGCTCTAAATCCAGACTATAAAGATGATGTAGGTTATGGTGACTGCAAAAATATATCAACAGCTGGGTGTTCAATGTTGGGATGGATCACATGGATTTGGAATTGAGCATACATATTCTAGAATATGGACAGCCTTGAGAAGAGTGACAGAATTCCCCAGAAGCACAGGAAACCAACTTCTGGCACTTCGGGAGGTCATGATGACCTGTCAGAGTGAACTGTGGGGGAAGTAAATAAATGCCACACATTTGTGATGATAACACATTAATGGGTGAAAATATGAAAATTCTGTATTTCCAAATAAAGGATAAATCACAGATTAGATAGAGTCATATAGGGAATGGAAAACAAAAACTGACATCTTACTTGGGTGGCAAGAAGGGAATCAAAGCCACAGGGTAAATGTTCCAACAGAAAGTCTAGAGGCCTAAGAAATGAGTTGCCAGGGAGTCTCGTTTACTTTCATTTAAATTGTTTTCCTTAAATAATTTCAATAGCCTAGGCATGCTGGAAATTTGAGGACAGTGAAATCTGGTAGCAGAAAGGCACTGTACTGTCAGGCCACAAAACTCATAAGAGAGCAAGTAGACTTTGCCAGGGTTGGGTTGAGGGAATAAAGCCATATACTAAAGCTACCTCAGATTTAAACCAATGTTACCTACACAAGCAGCACACAGCCAGGATGATAGCACTTAATAAAATATATTGTGTGAGAAATCACACAGAAAATGAGAGCTGGAAATGCAGCAGGTACTGGAATTTTAATGACCCATCTTCTGCTGGGGAATGACCATATCAGGATTCTATGATTCTATGACATGACCCAAGCAATCCTTGACTAACACAGAGATGGCTAGGGAACCCAAAAGAGAAGATGTAGGCCTTTAGTTTTAGAGAATCTAGTCCAAAAGTGTCCAGTTGAAAAAACTATACCATAGTGTGGTCTCAGTAAAGTACTGTGTTACAGTAACACACTGCCAGGGGAGTATACAAAGTATAACAAATCCACAGGACTTACATTCAGCTTCAAAGACTGGAACTACAGATAGAAACAGAAAGCCCTTTAAAAGTAGTTCAGGTTATATAAAAGAATGAAAACCTTACAGGTGACACTGCACAGAGTTGGTTCATATCAGGTCTGGAGCCAAGGTTGAGAAATGGCAAAGAAAAACTAGCCTGGCCTGGAAACAAAGCAAAAAATGTTATTATACATAAGAAGACATCTGTCAAAAGCTGAAGTATCCAAAGAAATAAAGAGCAGTCAAATTCTGTCAGATTAAATGTGAAAATACAGTAGTGGAGGCCCCCCAAAAGAGCTGGAGAAACAGCAAGTGAAAGGAATAAAACAAAAAAATGGATTAAAATAGAGTATTTCCTCAAATACACCAGAAACAGCAGTACTGCCACAAAGCATGTAATGATGAGAGGACTTGTCATGGTATAACCCCAGTTGCCAAATAGGAACCACAGAGCAGGACTGGGGAGAAGAGAACTGGAAAGGTAACAGTGAGAAAGCTCATGGGTTGAGGTAAAAACAGTTTAATAATTGAAATAAAATAAAAAAAACCCCAAAGTAAATAGTAATACATTGTCATGAACAGGAAAATAACAAAAGGAGAGAGAAATAAACAAAAAACCTAAAACATGTGTGTGTTATCAACAATGTTTTCAGCCTCATACAAGCAACGATAAAGAAAATTAAATCTATTCCAGGAAAAAGAAGCACAGGACTAGAAAAGTAAAATCCAGGAAAGGACAGGATACTAAAGCGATTCTTTTTATTAGCATTCACTGCAGAACAAGGTCAAAAGATTTTGATAGTCTTATCTTTCTGAAACTGAAGTGACTTCAAAAGAGATAATGGATAGATTGGCAAAGTGAATGGCAACAAATCTCAAGAATTGCTAGAGGTAACCACCATGAAAGGTACAAAAAATTATAGCTATTCACCACGAAATCCTAAGAAAACTCAAGGATAAACAAGGCGTTTTGCTATAAATAACAGTGTGTAGTTTCTTGCTTTTCTGTAAAGGATAAAAAACTAGCAAAAATGACACCAAAGAAAAACAAATCTGAAAAAGTTTCTAAGCAACACTGAAGGAATAGGCCAAATTCATGGAAACTGTAGTAAGGAATAGGTCAAGTGGACATTTGTATAAATGTAATACACTTTGAAACAGTCGTTGTGACATTTGCAAATTGAAGTTCCACCTTACAAACCTTTTGGAGTTTCTTAAATGGGATCAACAAATTTGCAGATAACAAAAGGTCTGGTTGATACAGTCATCTTGGACTTTGAAAAGCCTTTTGAGAAAGTCACTCATCAAATGCTTTTAATGAAACAAAGCAACTAGAATGAAGATGAAAGCTCCTGGTAGGGATAAAATATTGAACAACATACAAACACTGCAGGTAGGAGGGAAGTGGTGAG
>NW_008676561.1:0-40095 GCF_000695815.1 Acanthisitta chloris | reverse complement strand
TTGGTTTAGACAAGTGCTATTTATCTTATTTGTAAAGAACACAGAAAAGGAGAAAGTAGTGACATGCTGAAGTTTGTTAATCAGAGTTACTTAACATAGTATAAGGATGGGGGCAATGATACCGAATTCCAAAAGAGCTTTATAAGACAAAGTAACGCAACAATAGAATGGCAGGTGAAATCCAATGCAGCTAAATGCAAAGTGATGTTCATGGAGGAAAAACAGGCCTGACTTTACCAAAACATCCAGATTATCTTGCAAGCATAATACATAACCTGTATATTTATTCTTACATAATATGCAAACTCCCAAATTAAGCCCACTATTTCATAATGTCACCGATGACTGATATCAGCAGATTCTCATGATTTGATATTTACTACTAAAACAAGAAAAGAAGATTGATACAAGATTGTTGAAAAAGCTGAAAATAAACAATAACCATGGAGTTGAACTCTGGTAGCAGTAGATCCAATACAACACATGCTCCTGTTCCCAGCACAAGCTTGGCAGGCAGCAGCATTTGTAGGCTTAATTGTAAGCAGGGCATTGTCATAGCAGTGCTGCTTGGTCTAATAAAAAGTTTTGTATTTGCTGCCCCTCAACCAGCCTTTACAACTGTTTTGTAAGACCTACCTAAGGTGTTCAAACATACAGTTTGCCAAAATTTAAAGAAAAAAAGAAAAAATCTTTCTACAAGGGCAGCAGCTTGTAGCAATAACTCTGGTATCTAAATTGTACTCAGAATTGTATTAAAACTCACCTTAATAATTTCAGACTGATGCCGTGGCCCTTTGCTTTAAACAGTAGTAATGGGTTGACTTGTCATTAACAGAACTGTACAAGCCAGGCTCTCTGCATGCACAGGTGTCTTTTCATTGATAAATAGAAGGAGGACAAGTAACATCATGTATTTTTTCCACTTAGGCCTTTCAAAATCCAAGGCTGCATATGGTACCTGCAGAGCAATTACACCTCCCACCTTGAATGCTGTCCAAATTCATTTCAGAGATGTCAGGCATTGGCCTGTCAGTGTAGGAAAGATTGTGGCCTAGGATTCACACTATCAAAGCAGTAAGTGTGGAATTTTAAAAATACAATTTAAAAATACATTTTTTTTGTTCCTCCATGATCCATCACACAAAGTTCAACCACAGTTTAGCTCCCTTTGCTAATTTTGCCTGGAGAAGTTGTGGTTTACCCATCTCTGGAAGTGTTCAATACCAGGCTGGATGTGGCTTAGAGCAGCCTGGTCTAGTGGAAGGTGTCCCTGCCCATGGCAGTGGACTTGGAACTAGATGATCTTTAGGGTCCCTTACAACCCAAACTGTTCTGTGATTCCATGATTCTATGATTCTGTGATTCCCTACTGGGGATCAGTTTAGCCCATGTAGCATTATGGTAAGACCATGTGCCAGAATACATGGGGCCCAAATTTCATTGCATCTTCCTCCTTGCTACCTCTCTCTACAGCCTGTGGGGTTCATGTAATGTTAAGTTACAACAGGTTTGCTCCAGGCTTTGCAGATTTCACACACCATGCAGGTGCCTCTAGTGCAACATTGCTTCTCCTCCAGGATGCTGCTGCTCTGCACTGTTGGTACAGGTTGAGAACAATAAAAGCTATTTCCATTTCCAGTAATGTGCTATACAACTTACTCCTTTCAAAATATTTTTCTCTTCCAATCTCTCTTCCTATTTCTTTCCCCTTTTAAAGCCCTTTGGTGTGTGTTACTAAAGTAAAGCAGTACCAGGAGCCTTTGAACAAGTTACAAAACCCATTTACCCTTAAAACATTCTTTACTGATGACACTGTCATTTCATTAATACATTAGAGTACTGGCTGTACCGATGTTACATTAATGACTAGTCATAAAAGTGCTGTCCAGTGGGTGGAAAGAACATACCTACAGGAAGATGCAATCAAATCAACAAAGTCAGCCTGACCCATTACAAAAAGAAGACTCTTGCACAGAATAAACAGAAGGCATGCAGAACAGATTGCTCTTCAAAGTGAACATCATAATACACAGACAGTGGCAAACACAGATGTGTCATGTGCCTTCAAAAGTCCTTCAGTGCCTAAGAATAAACCAACTGTGGCCAAACAACTAGACTGTCAGCTGAGCAAACTCTACACAATGATGGAGGAGGGAAAAGTTAAGAGTTCCTTCCCTAAACAGATGTGTGTGCATCTGCAGTCTGCAAGAACAAGGCACAAGCCTTATGAATGATCCAAGTTCAGGTCAAGATATCTTGAGAGATCCTGGGGGATAAATTTTACATACAGATCAGATAATTAATAACTATTCCCTGGTGGCAGACAGGCCTCAAGGAATTAATTGCAGTTCTATTCCTTCTGTGACTACACACTATTAGCCTGGTTCACACACTCCTTGAGCAGCCTTTATTTAGTGTTGTCTTAGATAAGTAAGCCTCCATATCCTCAGCTTTAGCTGAGATTTAGTAGAATCCAAATCTGTAAATTATCATGCAAATAACTTGTGGAATAAAGAGGTCACAGATTATTCTGCTGAGGTTCTTTCATGAACATCTTTATGCCTTTGTCTAGGCATAGTGACCAAAAAAAGAGCCACAGCTGAGCTCATTGGAGGACATACTTTAAATGAGCAGAGGTGACCATGTCTAAATCCTCTTGGTGCTGCTGCCCAGACATTGCTTGGAGAAGACAAGAAGAGATGCTTTAGTAAGTGTGACAGAAGTAATGGTAGTAGCTTCTCTACCACCTTAGGAAGATGAAATCAAAAGGATGATATAAAGTTCATGGAGTATGGGCTTGACCAAGACATGAGTCTTCCAAACCAGCACATGGGAGCTCAGCATGACAGTTTCAGAAACACCGTAGGTTTTGCTGCAATATAAGTACTGGACAGTTAGCCAAATCTTGAAGAAATACTTTCAGACAAAGGGAAAATAGGTAAAGGAGAGAGTTAATCAAGAAGTTCTAAATTTGTCCATAACATTCTTCAGCTACAGCTGTAAATAGTATGCACCCAAAGTGGGAAGTCTAAAAACTCTTACAAACTGGCCTAACACTTTTGTCATGGAAATCAGTAAAGAAAATCCAAGCATAAATGAAATCTTATTCTTAGTTCTGCTCAAATATAGGATTTATCCTTCAGTTTCCCCATGTCAAAAATAAGAACTAATACTAATACAGCTAATGCTTTGCCCTTGTGCTTTGAGGGCTCAGCTAATGGATTAGAAGTAGTAAAAAGACTAAAAATAACGTTTTACATCGGGTTGATATTCACTGCAGTAATTATACTGGTTAGAGTAAAAGTAGCAAGGAACTCTGAACAAGAGACATTATCCTGCAGCATTTATGTTTGTATTTAGTCTTTATTGATGTACACAAAGCCATCAGGTGTTCCATTCAAATATGCTATTTAAACCTGGTTCTATTGTCCCTACCTACTTGTCTGCTTGGATGGAGTTCCAGGTATTTTCCTTTTTAGATAGTTATAACATGCTTATATTTTTAATTACTAAATAGTAATTTACAGTCATTTTTTTGTGAGACTCTGAAGAGCCCAACTGTTTATTGCCTTAATCTTTCTGTTTGTTTGTTTTCCTTTTTTGTGTGAATCAACTGTTTTCAGTCACTGGCACCATCAGCCAGTCACAGACACTTCTGTGTTAAGGAATAACACATATCCCAGTCTTTCATTACTTTCTCATACTAGTTTTACAGCCCATATTTGCATCAAACAGACTTGAGTTGCCAGACTAAATTAGGTGAACAACTAACCTTTGAAAAGCTACAACCTTGAAGCATCATACAAAGTCAAAAAGTAAAGACATAGACTTTGTTTTTGGAGAAATAAATGTGGCACCCCCCCCCATTCTATATGGCCTAAGAAATTCAGACTGACAAAACTGCTCTTGGTTGCTTGTTTCCTAAATGTAGCATTTTTTCAAAAATAAAGACAAGGATTTCTATTTTTTCTTCCTTAATAATTTAAATGATGGCTTACTCCCTAGAAGCTTCATCACTGAAATGGGAAAGAATGAGAGAAAAATCAAAGGCAACGGGTCATCTTGGAGATTATCATCAATAATTCATTAGGCTCCGTGGCCTCTTATGAATACCATTAATTTCATCTTGCAATTATATCAAGCCCAGCTGGGAAGTTCTCAGTGTACCTCAGGACCTTCATCTTTGGTGAATGTTAGTATTACATGTATAATGTATATTATTTGCAGTATAATTATGCAGGTGAAACATTGACAGCCAACATGCTGTTTGCTGGAATTTTATTATCCAGATCACTTTTTGCTTAATTTTTTCAACATTACTAAGGATATGAGAAAGAAGTTGTCAACATCTACTGCACATGCAGTTTTGCCTGTGTCCTAGACACACATACTTTGCCAACCTAGAAGAGCAGAGCTCTTCTATGCCTCGTTGTGCTCAGTTTGTGGTCACCTATGTTTTTATAATTGAAATCTTACACTTCAGCTATTTCCCAAAACAAAGTGGGAACACTGAAGACGTTTGTGCATGATGAAACTAAACAGTCAGACTGGTATTACTGTAACTGATTGTGAAAATAGAAACTTAAAGATTCATAGTCTGAAGGTACAGAAATCTCACTATGACAATTAAATCTTGTTGTAACCATGGATGAAGAGTATCCCATATCAGTGCCGCAATACTCAAAATGCACAGAATCAAATACTGGCCAATTTCACCCAATCCAACTACAATTGATGCTCTGTGGCAGTAGCCACATGGTGTAAGAGGGTGTACAGAGGTTTACAGGCTTGAAACTTCAGACAAACCTAGAATAAAGTTTGCATGCACAGCTTATCTCCAAACTGAATCCTGCCTTGATTTCCAGTTTAAAAGACACATAAAACCAGCTCATGGCAACTTTGCTTGCACTCGTAACTTTCCATGACATTTATATGTCAGAGGCATCTCAATGTGTAAATTAACAGTTATATTTTGGAAATACAGTCAAAGTATCCTCAGAAGTGACATATTTTCTAAAAGAGGTATTTTTTTATATAATCAGTTCAATTTCTACTTCAAAAAGTTATCAAAAAGGCCACTCTGTATTAAGGTCTATAATAATAATGGGATTTACACAAGATGTCTAAAGGTACTGTGCTCTTTTGACCTGATACTTTCTTGGGGGTTTAGTGTTAGATATTGGCAACCAAGAAGTTTTTGTTGCAAGCTGTTCACACAGTGAAAATTTAAGATCAGCCGAAACTATTTCATTTAAATCAGCCCCAAGGACTTCTCTTTGCAGTCAGAGCTAATCAGAGGAAAAAGAAGTTTGGCCTCTAAGAACACAATCAACAAATCACTGCAGGCAGATTTAATGAAAGCCTGAAAGTCACTAATGAGGCACCAATCATACTAAAATAAAGGAATGAACAAAGTCATCGGCCCTTAGGTCAACACAATCATCCCTAAATGAAAGGTATTCTTTATGCTTTTCAAACATGTACTTAATAAAGAAAACCAGCAAAATCCATGAAAGAGAAGTGTCACAAAACACGTGGGCAGTACCAACCTACACTAGTAGATTGCCCTGCAATCAGGATTTACAACAAAGCCTGTAACTGATCTTCTAACATTTCAGGCAAAGCCAGAACTGGGTGCCTTCCAATATCATTGCCTTTCACAATAACTGCCCCACAAGAGTAAGTAATTTTCCTTAGTTTATACCACAGGAAAAATTTATGAAGGCAACAGCCTACGTAGTACCTTTGAAATTTTGAAAGATGATTCATTACAAAAATCTCAGCAACATTAAAAAAGTAGAGCCAAGAATAAAGCTCAAGTAACAGCAGGATGGGTCCCTTCACTGTGTGATCTTTAGCAGCTCACAACTTTGTTCATCACTACAGGAGTATTTAGCTCAAAGGGAGGCTGATCATGGAGCAAGTGAGGCAGAGGGGACCCATGCATAGCAAGGAGCATCTCAATTTCCTTTCCTCTTACCAGGATATATATTAATGCCATAGGTCCATTAATTGTCTTCACACTGAGAAAGCTGTAGCAATACTGCTTTCCACCTGATTTCACTTACACAGAATGTGTTAATGGTGATTAGAAGATACATCCATAATTGTCTGCAATGTAAACCATCACTAAGTACAGTATGAAACAAAGTTTTTTAATTTCCCCCTAAATATCCACAATTGCAAATCTGTCTGGTCTTCAGAGCACAGAAAAATTCAACTCTAAACAAAAACAAAAAAAAAGGCCACACATCACAGAAACTAATGGTCCTAAAGAAAATACTGTCATGTTATCACAGATTCGAGTAACAAAGGTCAGTGATTTTGGATTCCTATACATTGTTTTCTCTATCACTGAGATTATTACTTAAAATAATGTAATGGTCTTGATTTCCAAAGAAAGGAAATATATAGTGTGTCAGATTTTCAGGACATGAAAATCATAACTTTTATTTCTATTTTGATTAATATCTGCACTATAAAACTTACCTGGTCACTTAACAAAAATTGCTTACATATGCAGTATCATATATAAAATATGAGACATGCATTTATTGCAACCAAATAATGTCTTTTAACCCTTTTATATTAATCTTTCTATGCATTTCTTTTGGGCCTGTTTGGTACCTGACGAAGTGTATGTGAGGGATTATATCCTACGCTAGGACCACTCATTTCCAATTGCATAGAATGAACATTCTACTCCTATGCCAGTATTTCTGAATCATACTAGAACATAGTTAAAAGGTGGATTTGACACAAGACTCAGAGGTAAACAAGAGCAGATCAGAGTAAAACTCTCTTGAGCAGCCTTTGAGAAATGGAAGCAATTGATCTGATGCACTTTCTTCAAATACCATTTGTCTTATGTCTTTTCTTGTTCCAGCATCACAACTGAAATCAATAATGCTTCAGGTTTCCTGATTATTTTACAGAGGTATAAAGTTCCCTGTTTTTGTTAGAGAAGTTTCACTTTGCAACAACCGTGCTTTACAGAATGCTCTTTGAAGGGAATAAGGAGGCAACTATAGAAATTAAGCTCTCATCTCTGTCACGCTAATTGCAAGTAATCTGATTTCTTCAGTGGTTAAAAACAAACAAACAAACCCCCAAAATACCCAAAACTACAACCAAGAAACCCAATGAAAAATAAATCCATTTTAAAAAAATTCCCAAATCCCAACCAGCTAAAACATTTAGGTGGCAATTCTGCTATTTAAACATGAGATAAATTTTTTTCTAATTTTAGGCCACTCATACTCAGGAAAAATTCCCACTGATATGGCAGGTACTGTAATTTCACCACTGCAGAAAACAGACTCTGGCCAGCAATAACTCTACTCAATAGTTTGGGGTAGGGTTCCTGCTCTCCAGAACTCAAGTGACAGCTCTGATTCCTATCTGTTACTCTCCAGGTAGCCACAAATCTAAAAATGAGAGATACTCCAGGGAAAAAGGGATGGTGAGCTTAAGAGGGGATTGGAATGCTCAGAGGAGGGATAATGAAGAGCTCAGAAAACCAAAGAAATTAATGGACATGCAAACATAATAGAACATAATAATTCCATTTATCCCAGTAATGTCATCACTGCAACTCTACAACTGGCTTTGCTGAATGGGGACCTGGGATCACATCTACATACAGTGAAGTGAAGCACTGAGTTAGACATAGAATCATAGAATGTTGTGGAGTTGGAATGGACCTTAAACATCATCTAGTCCCAGCCCCCATGCCATGGCAGGGACACCTCCCACCAGAGCAGGTTGCTCAAGGCTTTATCCAATCTGGCTTTGAACACTGCCAGGGTTGGGGCATCCACAACCTCCCTGGGCAACCTGTTGCAGTGTCTTACCACCCTCACAGTAAAGAATTTCTTCTTAATATCTAATCTAAATTTCCCCTCTTTCAATTTGTGCTCATTACTCCTTGTCCTATCAGCACAGTTTCTAAGAAAGAGTCCCTCTCCAGCTTCCCTGTAGTTCCCTTCAGATACTGGAAGGTTGCTCTGAGGTCTCCATGCAACCTTCTCTTCTCCAGGCTGAACAGCCCCAATTTTCTCAGCCTGTCCTTCGGCATAGTCCTTCAGCAGCTTTGCAGCCCCATCTGAACTCAAAGCAGTAGCTTCAGGTGAAGCACTGCACTAACACAGTGGACTGGTTTGGGCTGGGATAGAGCTAAATTTCTTCATAGTAGCTAGTATAGGGCTGTGTCTTGAATTTGTCCTGCAAGTAGTGTCAATGTAGCACAATGATGTCTTAGGTCTTGCTGAGTAGTGCTTACTCTAAATCCAGGACTCGTGAGCTTTCACACACACCGCCCTGTCACTGAGTAGGCTGGAGGTGCACAAAGAGCTGGGAGAGAACACAGCTGGAACAGCTGATCCCAACTGGACAAAGGGATATTCCATGTCATATGGCATCATCCTCAGTTTATAAACAAGGCATGAGGTTGCTGGGGGTGGGCACTAATCTAGGACTTGTTGGGCATCGGTCAGTTGGTGGAAAATTGTTTTTATTTGCATCACTTGTCTCTCTTGGGTTGTATATTGTTCTGCTTTTTTATTTTATTATTATTATTTAATTATTATAAAATTATTTTTAGCTCAACCTGCAACTTTTCTCACTTTTACCCTTTCAATTCTCTCCCTCGTGCCACTGCAGGGGAGTGAATAAGTGGTTGTGTGGGGTTGCGTTTGTGGCTGGGGGTGACACAAGTCAAGTGGGGTTGAGTTTGTGGCTGGGGTTAAACCATGTCACAGAGACATGCTGAAAAACAATGCAATGCATATATGTAGCTAGTCAATTGTTGGATTCCCTTTTTCTGGGGCTAGTCCTATTAAAAACTTGACAAGCTTTGTGTTACTTTCCATCTTGGCTTGTTACAAATCCCTTTCAGGCTTATCTCACTCAAATACATATAGATCCTAAGCAATCACGTTTGGGCACCTTCTCCCATTTTCAGGAGGTATGGACTTAAGTCTAGAGAACAGAGTTATTCTTGAGACAGTTATTGGTAAACAAGCACTGAACTGTGCCTGCTACTTATATAAAATATGCTAAATCTTTGACATGAAGAGATGAAAGCAACTACTACTGAATCTGTACCCTAAATTCTTGTGTGGAAATGATCAAAAGGTGTGTGAAAGTGGCACTTGGGGACATGGTTTGGTGATGAACAGGGTGGTGCTGGATTAGTGGTTGAACTCAATGATCCTGGAGGTCTTTTCTAACCTTAGTGAACCTCATACATAGTATGAGGTATAAACCAGCATACTAGGGCAGCATTAGCCTGGAGAGAAAAACTAGGCTTGGGTGGATACTTGAGTCACCTTTTCATTATTACCCTTTCAGTAAAGTCATTGGGCAAAACTCAGAATTAATGGGATTTGTAGACCTTAAGAGTCTTTGCCCTTTTCATTGTGAATGCAGTAAGATTTTATTCTGCTAGCATGTTTTCACTCCAGAGCTGTTTGAGTTTAGTGTTATGGTGATTTAAAGAGCTATAACAGAAAAAAACCCCAACATTAAAAAACTCCAACAAAACAAAACACCATCTTTTTACACATCCATGATGTGTCCTTACTGTCTTTTAGACCTATGAGCTAAATAATAAACATCTTAATTTTAAAACTGATTATTTTAGGTCAGATCTCATTGTTGAATGCTCTTTCCATCATTCTGACAGTGAATTAAACGCATGCAATGCCTGAACAGTTTTGTTGGTTTTGTATTATTATTCTAAAGCTTAACTCAATCAGACAATGAACTTGACTCAGTGTGCTTAGATGAGAATTAACTTGTTCACATTCTCTGTACAACACCAAGGATTTGAGGGAGTTGTTTGAGCATTGCTAGGTTCCTGCCAACACAGAAATACAGCCATGCATACAGACATCTGCCTCTGCTGGAGGTGCAATAGCAAAAGACAGACCTAGAGGCAGGGGAAAGCCAAACCACTCCAAATACTCTGCAAGTTCTCCAAAGTTACATCTTTATTCCACCTCTTAAAATGTAATTCTCCCTGGAACCATAAAATTGGTGCTCAGCTCTAGCTAATTCTTAGCTCTGAGGTTCTCAGCAGGATTTTGTAATTCCTGTTTGGGTGGAGGTGAAGAGAGGCTCAACACTTGGACTATGTAAACTTCTACTAAAAGGGAAAAAAAGCGTGAGGGAACTCGGGTTGTTCCTGGAGTCTTGGCAGATCTTTGAACAACCTGACTGTACCTTTCTTTCTGCACTCAGTGATGGTAATTCTCTCATTGAAGGCCATTCTCTTACTTTTGGGTTCCTACACAGAGCAATTCTGGTTTTATCAGTTATTACCCAACCTCATTCTAAAGCACATTATCATCCATTTCCTTCATTTTTCACATACTGCAAACATTCTAATGGCCTTCAACTTCTTTCCTCAACAAACAACTTAGAAAAACTGCAGGTAAACCTAACTTTCCTGAAATATGTTTTTGAAGCAGCTTGATAGTTTTGTGGAGCTAATTCTATGGAATATTGACATTAACTTGTATTTAATGATCTCAGGATAACATATCAGTGCAGAAAGGCTCTTTCAGGTATGGAAGTCGCATAGTGGTGTTATTGCCCTATAACAAGCAGCGTAGCAAGAACTACTTATGCCCCAAACTGCAAGAATATTTTGATATTCTTCCACCCACAGAGCAAGCTTGTTTGCTAACTCTGTATTTTGCTCACCAGATTTTGCATTTTCAGAGCTCATGGCTTTCTTACTCCTGTTTCAACACGTGCTCTATCCTTTGCACCAGCTCACTTTTTCTATCTCAGCTATTAACTTCTCCAGTGTCAATAAAAATGCTGTTAATTGCTCCAGTGCAGCTTTTGTGCCTCTCTGCATTACATCATTTTAGACAGCATTTCAGTTTGCTAATATTTATCCTGTGTGCCTAGACTTTTGTAACATTTTCCTTCAGAAAATACAAAATGCTTTACAAGTCACTGAAATGCACCCACAGCAATTTTGGAGTTGGTAAACCCAACAAAAGATCTTTAAGTGATTTGTCCGAGATGAGTCAGTAAGTACAGCAATAGACAAACCCTGGAGATTTAACACTTTCTTCTCTCTCTAAATACAAGATGAAAACACTATTATCTCACTAGCTTGTTCTTACTGTTTCAAGTGAAATTTATTCTACCTCTCCATGGTGTCTGAAGTCCCATTTTTGTGATAACACATAGATTTTTCGTTAGCTCTTGACTAGTACTAGAGTATATTTTATCCCACTCCAGGCAAAATAACTGGAAAGGAATAATGACAAGATCCTAACAATTATGAATATTTGACAAACTTTTTCTAGAACAATATGAGAAAAACTACAGTTAGGCTGAGACTTTTTCAAAGGCTTCTAAAACTTTTAGAAAGTAGAATGTCATCTAAGCCAAGACCTAACATTTGGAGGCTCCTTTTCTCTGTAAAGAATGACTACTTCTATAATTATCCTTTTTCCTGGCCCCAGTCTTATAAAAATGTCTTCAGATATGAACTATTTTAAATAGAAAAATAGCTCTGCCCCTTTTATTCTTGATGCAGAGCAATGTTTTGGGGTTTTTTTAGCAGTACAGCAGGATAAGTTTCTGTTTCCTTACACACATAACACATTGTACCCTTCACATATCACTTCTTTACTCACAGTCACATGCTGCACCTTGTTTAGAATCTTGCTTGGAGGGAGCTATCTGTGCTGTCAAGATGAGTGTTTCGAATATTAAAATATCAAAATGCACTGAGAGATAAGAGAATTAGATTCCTCATTAAAAAGAGGATTTCTACATAGATTTCTATCCCACATCACTTTGTGTTCTAATATTGAAACTTTGAAACACACAGCTCCACTTATTTTTTCTGCCAGATGAAGAGCAACATCTGACTACCAGCTGCGTGGAAATTAAACCCTTGTTTTGATGTCACAGTTTTATTGGTTCTGTGCTGTGCTGAGCTAATATGACATATTGTATTATAGCTGAAGTATTATAATAATTGTGTGGGTTCATATTAGTTTGAAAGCATTCTTTACCAAGTTTGTACACCCATCATTTGCAAGTCAATACAAAAAGCAACACAGCAAGAAAGCTAATGTAGTGTGCATTGTATTAGTCTCTTTCACATTAGTGTCAGAAATTAATTGCAGCATGCACAAATGACTCAGGACAGTTCTACTTCACTCCTATGATTAGTGAATAAGGGAATATTCAACAGAAGACATTGAAGGGACTCTGGTTTCTAAAAGCTCTCAGCTACAGAAGGGATAAATCCCTAAATACAAGCTAGGGGAAAATATTTTTCAAAGTATCATTCAGATACTGTATCAGATATCCCAGACCTGTAACCTCCACAGCAAGTTTATGCTGAAAACAGTTTCAAAATTACTGCCAGTGACTTGGATTTGTTTACAGCTGGCTAACAGGTTCAGAAACTACAAAGTGTTTGGGGTGGGAAATCTTACAGCCACATGGGTGTAACATACTCACCTGAGCTTAATCCCCTCAGGAGAGAGACCAAGTGGTAAAATGTTTTTGTTTAACTGCCTCACCCTGTTCTCTGTGGAAGTGTAACATGGGTTCTCCTGTACCAATTTGGAAAGATCAATGCACTGCATTCCTCAGGAGGGACCACAAGCACAGTTTGCTTTTCCTCATGGTCATTGATTTCACAGCACTTCCATTTCCATTTGAAAGGTGGAGCATTTTCATTCATGCTCTCAGACCAAGAAGCTGCGTTTTCACCTTGCTTCAACTTTCCTTTTAATTAGGAACACCACTTCCCACTTTGCACCTGAACCCACAGACCTGAAGAAGGAGCCCTGCACACCTTTTTAATCTCATTCACTAGAACACCACCTTGTACACCAAAACTGAACCCATGTAGCTTGATCTATGATAATTGCATTCATTTTCAAAGGGGAAAAGTAGGAACTGTTTACTAATGCTTTGAGTTTCTGGTTAGTTCCTTTGGAGCAGCAAGAAAAAAGGCATTGGAACAATCCATAGGAAAAGTGCAAATAAAAAGGCAATGAGAATCTTTTGCTAAAGAGGTCAGCAGAGCTCTCTGAAGTGACAGAATTTATGACCTAAATATTATATCATCTGATAGACCATCTATCCATCCCAGCTACATTCTTCAGCCACTGTTTCTAAGAGGTTCAGAAATGTCTCCTTCACTTTATTTTAACCAGCTGCTTATTTAATTTCCCTTGAAGTGTAAAACTGTTGAGCAAATGGGAAACAGAAATACATAGGCCTGAAGAGATAAATATATAAGAGAGTTTTTTTATTATAGCAGGGAAATGCTAGAAAAATAATAGTAGCATCGGGCTACCTTCCAGCAATGCATTTCCCTAATGTTCATTTTTACATCCTAGATGTGCATTGTCCTAATTCCATATCCTGTAAGTTTGATTTATTGCACATTTCATAGTTACAGGTTTGACTGGGAGCAGAAGGAAAACCTACAAGAAGAAAGGGAGCAGCTTCAAATCTGTTTTCTTGCTGTGATTACAATGTATTCTAAAGGCCATTACTGATCCTCCAGCTAATCTCTGTTTCTAATCTCTCATTCATTTCCTTCTCAAAAGCCACAACTTTGCTTTTATGCTTCAGTAGCTGCACTAGTAGGTCAAGCAGTTTAAGAAGCTATATGCACTCTACCTGGACACTAATAAAATAATATGCACAGAGCCATCAAATTTTCCCCTGAGTAATAAATCTAATGGTCTTGGTCAATAATGTTAACTGATCACAGCATGGGGTGATGAATTTGAAGATAAAAGTAGGAGAAAATATAGCTGGTTTTTGTTACAATGATTCATATGAATATAGATCGGGGGAAAAAAACCCCAAATTAAGATACAGTAGACGAGGGGTATTACAAATAACTATTGCTTGGGTTAAATGGAAGGTGGGTAAATGCAAATAATCACGCAAAGAAACAATTATTTACATGGATTAAAAGCCAATTCTTATTAGCAAAATTAATATTTATACTAAATATTACATGGATCTTCTTAAACAATAAATATTTTAAACCATCTAGACTAGCTGATAGTGTGCATGGTTCTGAGATTGTCATGTCCAGTTCTGACAGACTGGCTATGAACACATGGTGAGAGCAATTTATTTGTGCCACAACTGAAACATTTCTCAGTGGAAATGCTAGTCACTGTTAATTTCTCTGATGTTTCCCATTCCATATTACTGTTAACTTCAGAAAATATATTAATTGACCCATCTGTATTGCCTTTATAATACCTGAGCACCAACTTCCCTATCAGCTGATGTTTTGGGCAGTAAACTGTAGCAGCTGATTTACGGATCGACCCTCCTTTTTGCCTTGAAGGTAGTGATATGTGGCAGAAGGACTTGCCACATCTCAGGACAGTTATCTAAAATCACTCAATATGAATTGATTATTAAATCCAGACATCCAAGTTTCATAGGCTCATAGAATCATTGAGTATCCTGAATTGGAAAGGTCACACAAGGCTCATTGAAGTCCAACTCCTGGCCCTGTACAGCACAGTCCCAAGAATCACACCATGTGCCTGAGAATGTTGTCCAAACATTTCTTGAACTCTGTTATGCTTGGTGCATACTCCATCGTGCACTGTGGCCAGTGTTCCTTTGCCCAACCACCCTCTGACTGAAGTTTGGTTAGGACACTCCTAGAACACAGAAGCCCTCTCATAAACATGGCAGAAGTTTTTAGGACAGTTTCCTAGTGATTTTTTGTCTGGATTTCATGCATATTGCCCCCAAATATCTATTTTTTTCAGGTATGGCCCTAGGAACTCTCCAGCTTTAGAACTAGGACAGGGAAGTAGGAACAGAGTAACACTATGAACCAGCCCTGACACTTGGATGTCCTCCCTTGGGTCTGATTACCCAACAATGGAGGGAAAGGTCTCAGTTTGCATAATGCATATACTTCCTTACTATTAAAGAAAAATAAGTAATAGATAACAATGATAATATGAACGATATACATATAATAGAGATGATAGACACAAATATAATGATAATGAAGAAGCTTTGCCTCTTTAAGACTTAGAATTTTCTGTCTTCACAATAATATCATTCAATATGAACAGTTTCAATCCACTTCTTCCCCTTCAATTCCACAGTTTTCATTACGTTCAATTAATTTGAGCAATTTCCAATGCTTGTTTTGTTTATTGTTCTAAAGACTTTCTGCCAGGATGCATCTGGCAGTGGACACCTTGCCAGTGGCCAGTGCTGGTGGATGGACCTCTTAATCATTGAAGTTTAGCATCTCACAATAATCAGCATTATCCTCCTGTCAACCCTATGACACTAGGCAAGATTGATGTCCTTTTACTGTTAGCCTTCTGCTCCTGGATTGTGCTTGATTTATTGTGTCTGGAACATGGGAACAAGGTGAAGATGTCTTTTAATCAATCAGAGGGTGGGGATGGAGTACCCCTACCATGCAATGTGCTGCTGGTCTATAAAACAAAGTGTGTCAAGCTCCAGAGGACATAACTTTAAGTTAGCAAAGGCATAAACAAGGAAAACTTCCTGGGTCAAAACAAAACTGAAACCTGTTATTCACAGTTTAAGCTGCAGAACCCCAGCAGAAGGGAGTGCCTGTTGGTGGGACAGTATTTGGTCTTTGACTTGGCAGCTCATAAAATGCCAAGGCATGACAGAACTCTGGATTACAATCACAGTGTGGTTTATGTCACAGGTTTTAGAAAGTGATCTTGTTTCCAGTTTTCCAAGCCCAAAGTATGGCATCAACTTCAAAAGGAGGCATATAAAGGTGACAAGAATGACTCGGTCTAATACATTTTTTAAATTATAATCAATGTTCATTATAATGCAATGTTAATTCTGGTTATTTTATTTTTATAATCCAATAGAAATAGTTAAGATGTTGCAGCTGCTTGTTATACTTTTCTCAGGAATCATTTGAAAACTAAATTGAATTGTTCCAGGGTGCACCACAGGAATGTGGAATACCCTGGTAATTTCACACATATTTGAGAGTATTTAATGCAATGCTTTCTTGATGATGAGTTTTTTGTTCTTACAAACCAGGCTGGCATTTTGTTGTGCCTTATAAACTGCCTGGCTCTTACACTGACTTTTCTACAAAATGGGAAAGGTTAGCTCCATGTTAAAAAATCTGGAGTTCTAGATGGTAATTACCACAGGGAAACATCCATGCTACAGAGCTAATCTTTATTCAATTCATGAATTTGTTGGAGTTACTAGAGAGTTCTTGACACTTTCTTAAGTTTCTACAACCTCTACAGCCTGACCCCACTGACTTGCTACATCCTTCAGGATGCTTCCCACTGTAATTGATGTGTCTGGGACTTGATTATCATTTGATATGTAACAGACAACTGTCCAAACACATGAAACACCGTAAGGTGTCATTCACTTTGATTCACTCTCTCTTCCTCCCCTCCTTCAGATGTTGGCTGCATTTAAAAACTCAGCAGGGTATACAAGAAACAAAGTTAAATTTGACAAGCCAACTTCATCTTGGATGTTTAATGGTAGCTCTGTGCCAACATTGTTACCTTATAACACAAGTGATTTTTATGTAAATGAACAGTAAATTATTTTAAAAGAAAGTTGCAGACTAGAATTTTGGCACAATTATGCTGTACAAAATGAAGCTCAATGTTGCAGCCACTGCAGAATTTCATGGGAGAAAGAACTTTCTTAAATACACAATCAATTGTTTAAGAAGTTTGTAGAGGATGATAAAAAACCTTTTACTATAAAAAGAATTTGAAACAAACCTTGAAAAAGAACATTCTTATAACATCTGTTATGGACAGAACAAGGCATAATGACTTTAAACTGACAAAGAGCAAGTTTAGATTAGATATTAGGAATAAGTTTCTTACTGTGAGGGTGCTGAGGCACTGGCACAGGTTACCCAGAGAAGCTGTGGCTGCCCCATCCCTGACAGTGTTCAAGGCCAGCTTGGATGGGTCTGGGAGCAGCTTTGTCTAGGGGAAGGTGTCCCTGCCTGTGGCAGGGGGTTGGAACTAGATGATTTTTAAGTTCCCTTCCAACTCAAATCATTCTATGAAAACCATTAAGGTAAGGAGCCCACAGAAAAGGGAGAAAATATTTGATCCACTTCAGTTGCCTTGTGTGCTGATTCAGCCATGAGAACCAGGTGTTCTGATGAAATGCACAGTCTGGATTGGGATTCTCTCTTAGCATAGATGTCTGAGAATAAACACCTGCAACTGAACTTGCTTTCTGAACACCCTTTCTAATCAGTAGAGAGAAATAGGTCTTGCTTGGAAGCCATTTATCTCACCCATTTTAAACATCTGAACCCCATAAGTATCTGTTTCTCTGTCCATTAGTAAAAAAGAAAATGAATGAGTAGACATCAGGATCTTATCTAAAGCTGAGTGCATAATGTGCACTGAAACAAATCCATGTGGAAATTTTTATCCGCAATTGAAAAACTTTACAGGATACAAGGATGACTCAAATTCCACTCCAGCTTTCCTTCACAGGCATGATTTGTTAGAAAAATCTTATTCCCTTCCTGCCCCTTCATTAGAAAAGGTCTTACTGTCATTAAATCCCCTGTGCAATTGCTTTGCAAAACATTTGATCACCATAATTGCATTTCTGCACAGAAAGTAGTTGCCTCTATAAACTGAGGGAGTGCAGAAGTAACTGGAAAGAGACTGAACTTTTCACTTGCTTGTGAATGAATGGGACTATTTAAAATACAGCAGCAGGAAGCCTAAAAGCAGAAAAACTTTCATATTGTGTACTGTGCCCTGCATGAAGAGCTATGGTGTGGGATACTTACCATTACTGTGTAAAGTCATTTTGCAGCATGTTGATCCTGCAAGATCACATGGGATTGTGTGTGGTTCATTGGATATTGCTTACAGCTACAAGATGTTTGGCTGTAGAGCTGTTCTGTTACTTCACTAGCAGTTATCTTTTAGCCCAAGTTGCTGTTAATCCTAGTCTCCTGATGCAATAGCTCAAATGCACACTGTGGTTACAGTGAGGCTTCTTATGGGTGGTTGCTCCTTCATGCTTTGGTCAGCAGCTCTGAACCAGCATGTCTGTTTAGCTTTGTGTCTATCCATTACTGGATCCAGCAATCCCCTAGGGGACTTTTAAGTTGACTTCTGCAAGTGACAATGATTAATAAAAAACCAGGAAATCTAATGTAAGCATTTAAATTAAATGAATTGAAGCTTACTGTGACAAGATAAACTAGAAGGTACAGAGGTGAAGTCCTTTGCTGACAGTGAATAGCACTGTGATGTTCCCAAAATGGGCACTGCTGGATTTGATTACACAGGCAAAGAGAAGGATCTTCTTGATCTTTTTGGTGTGTTCATTCAGGAGAAGCTTTAGGAGATTTGCTACAGATTGCAATGTAGAATCATAGCTTATAGAATAGATTTATCTAATTGTTTGGGTTGGAAGGGACCTTACAGATCATCTCGTTCCAAACCCTCTGCAGTGGGCAGGGATAGCCAGGTTACTGAGAACCCCTTCCAACCTAGAACACTACCAGGGCTGGGGCATCCAAAACTTTTCTAGGCAACCTGTTCCAGTGCTTCACCACACTCTCAGCAAAGAACTTACTCCTAACATCTAATTCCCTAATAAGGAAAATTGATGTAGTTCACATTTCATACTTCTTAAGTGAAATGAAATAATTTTGGATGCCATAAAAACTCTGGTTGCTATGGGTACTGTAAAAGCAGGCCATCAAAATGTTTCTGTGGGCTTAAATAAGGAAATCTTTGGAGGAAGTGATAATATAACAAATTCATGGGGTGAGAAGTACACAATAATTCTGTGCCACCTCTGAAGTAACCTTGTTTCACTGCTGGCAGAAGAGAAGATTTGGCAAAAGCTAGGAACTGAGGAGTGAACTTTCACTGGCACTAATCTAGGAAATATACTAAGACCATGAGGTGCCTTCTGAACTGTGTTCTTGATAGTGTTGAAGATATTCCCTAAGTGTAAAGTTTTTGCCATGTACACACAATTGTGCAGTATCTCTATCTGTAACAGAGGCAAAAATGAATATGAAATACAAATATACTTGTCAGACACAGTTTTATAGAGCAGATGTATCCACAATATTAATCTGCTGCCCAGAATACTGATCAAGAGTAATGTCTTTTAAGTAGGAGGCTGCTTATTCTTAAAGCCCTGCTCATCACTAGCCAAAACCTGTTTTCCCTAATGAGACCAAAAATAAATGGGACCTGCAAACGTTATTTCTTCCAATCCATACCTCTTTTTCAGTAGAAGGAAGATTCACACATAGCACTAAGTAGCTCTAGATCAGCACTCCAGAGAGGTTAGTACAATTTGTAAGCATTCTACAATGAAAGGTTTATCATTGCAACACTTTAGAAAGCATTTTCAGTGCAGTTCAGGATCCTCAACTGATCCATACTGCTAAATGCTCAAGTTGTAGCATAGGAAATTCTGACTAAATTTACTGAAAAATATTTTTACTGTGAGGATAGTGAAACACTGCAAAAGGGTCCTAGAACAGCTGTGGAATCTCTCTCCTTGGCGATGTGGAAGTGCTCAACATTGATTACAGAGGTGTCTTCTTTTATAGAAGACTGCAGTAAAACCATGTAGTTGCATTGGCATAGTCCTTCATAATCAGGTATGCAGAAGTGATTACTCTAGTAGTCTGTATTATACGTGAAAATAAAGATACATTTTTTCTCTTAGTCCTAGTATCTCTATTACTCAGTTTTGATCTGTTACATGTGCTGCTCACATCTAACAATATAATCATATGATTGCCCTGTAAAATGCAAAAGGATTTCTAATAAATTGACTTGATTGGAACAGAGGATTCCCTTACTTTACATCTTCATATATTTCTGAGTGAGAACTGACCTCATATAAGTCCTCTTCCAGAAGAAATAAACTCTTTTCACCCAGCTTATGTTTGCAGCTGTTGCCATAGTCTCCTATTCATGCCTGCTTAAGCTGTAGAAAGATGTAATATCACTTCTCTTTGTTACACAGCTTTTAAAATAATAATTGGCCTTTTTCCTACTACCCTGGTGATTTTTTATAATACAGGGGAGAGGAAAGCCCCCAATTCCAAATATTTCTTTAATGAAAGCTTTAGTTCTTTCTTGCTGCTCCTTCCATTCTTAGGGAGTATCACTTCTCCACTTAATTTTGTGAGTTTCATTAGCATAAGTTGTCTCTCAAGACTTCATTCTTTATTCAGAGTATTCTCCTTCTGTCAGATGATCTGACTTCATTCAGATTTCTTTGGGAAATGTGCTGTTTTCCCTTCAGAGGGCATTGATTCAGCATGCATGAACAATAGTTCATTCCTTCCATGAACAGGGTAGCAGATTCATAGGCTTTAAGGACAAAAGAAGCCATTTTGCTAACAAATCTGTTTCATTGTATGGTGTATAATATCTTTTGTACCTGTCTTGGTCTTTGACTGTGCTATTCTCTGTACTGCCTTCTACTTCAGGCTTCTAAATGCAGTCCTCTAATCTGCCTGGTTTTCTCAGTCATTATGTGGGGACCAGAGTCTCTTTAATTTGGCTGGATGATGAAAACAAATAATCTGACAATTTTATAATGATATCACTAGTATATCGTACTAGTTTTGAAGGTGTATGCTTTAGTCATTTTGTACTGTGGTCATTTCTTTCACATGAATTGTCAAATATTCTGCTTTCAAAATGCTGTTTTGTCCAGCCAGTAAATTCTTGCCCCCCCCCCTTGCCAAAGTATGTAGGCTGAGCAGAGCAAGTGCCTCTATTTTCCAAACATTTTTTTCTACATCCCAGAATAGTTAAAATATATATTAATCTGTAAAACTGCAGAATGAGAAAATGTCTTTGAAAGCCCTCAGGCTTTTTTTTTCATTCATGCTCTTTGCTATTGACAATAATCAATTTTTTTTAATATTTACTCCAGAAGAAAGAACTTGTGTTGTGTTGTGGTTTGTGTTGTTCTGCTGCTTATTTATATAGAAGATACGGGAACTCTTGATTCAACTGTGTATAGAATAAAACATCAATCAACAAGTTAAAAAGCTTGTAGACAAAAAAGAATTAAAGTAGAGGAAAAGAGAGTACATGATAGATAATGGATAAGCAAAGAGTGGAGGAAAGCAAGAACCATAATTTGAAATATTAAGAATAAATCTGGAAAAAAGGTACCCTATAAGAATAGTGGTAGATCTTTAAGTATTTTCTTTGTCTTTTATGGTGTTCACTATACCTGTATATAATAAACTTCCTGAAATAATTGAGAGAAATATTTTCCTTCAAGAAAAGTAATTGAGTGTCTCATTCAGTAAATGAAACTGTTTGGGCCACAAATGTCCTGTCATTCTTCTGATTGCTTTTGCTATGTGAAGAAGGGGAAAAAACCTCACCAAAACCAACAACAATGGCAATGACAAGGACAACAAAAAAAAATCCAACCAACCAACAAAAACAACAACAAAAAATCCAAAACCAAAACAAAAAAAACCAACAACAGCAACGGCAAAAAAAAAAAGCCCCAAACCACCATATAGAGGGGAAAATATCCCACAAATAGCACAGGAAGAGGCAGAGCAAGATACTGAGCTAAGAAGTTAGAAAAGAATCCAGAACATAAGAATAGCTGTACTGGATCAGATGTCTGGTCCATCAAGTCATCATCCTGTTCCTGAGATTGTCTATTTTATCTATCTACCAACGTGTGTGAAAATATGCACTTTCTTTCTAGAATTTTACTATTTAGCAATACTTTTCAGCTCAGAGACTTCCTAACTGAGGTGTAAATACTATGTATATAATATCTCTCTGAATTTCTGTATCGCTTTTTTTTTTTTTCTGTGTTTCATGCACCTGTACTTCCAGCATTCAAGATATCCTCTACTGTGGGCAACAATGACACCCAGAGTCTTACAGTGACTCTACATTACAGGAGACTAAATAGTATAAGAAGACTCAGCATATAATGCTTCATCTAAGGATATAGCAGAGGACTGCAAATTATAGATGAAATTGAGAATGTATGTAAGGAATAAAGAATTACAATCAAATCTCATAAACATAGGACCTATTTTAAACGCAAAAATAATTACTTTTCTTGCCCCCAAATTTCATGTTCAGAGCGTTCTCCCCTTCAATCACAGTGGTGACAGGGTTCATGAAGGGATTATTGAAAAGAATGAATCTTGGGTAACTGTTAAATATTGCAGTGGTCCTAATGTAACCTCTGGCTAGAAAGATTCTAAAACAGCAATTACTAATAAGTGAGAATATGTCAAGAAGAAACCACATATCCACTTTCTAATATTAATTCCACACACATCTAAAGCTTTATCTAGATCTTAAAATTGTTTCCGACACCTTTGGTCATAAACACAGTATGTGAGAGCTCCTACATGGAACAGAGTAGGAGAGAGAGGAAGAGCAAGTGAGGGACAGTAGAAGAAATAACATATACTGCCTTCCTCAAGATTTTCACAATGTCTCAGTTAGTGCTAGTACTTATTAAAGTATCTATGTAATATTTACATTATATGTAAACATATGTGTGATTGTTGAGATGTATCCACTGCTTGAAAACTCCATGGATTACTCATAAACATGGATGTTCCTTGCATTTCCTAAATCAACACTCCAAACACTGGAGTTTAAAGTGTTGGAATTATGTAAATGGATATATTAATGACCACAGCCTGACAATAAAGTGGGACCAAAATCTGTCAGAAGCACCTTCTGTGGATTCAGTTATGACTGATGCAACCCTTATTTCCATGGTGTAGTTGAACATCACATGTCTTTCATTATCATATTTCTATTAGAAGAATAGACACACGGAAACCATGTGACTTACTGAGAAGCATCCATCCAGCCTTTCAAAGAATACCTTCATTGAGAATGCAGCATCACAGTGGCATCTTAACCAGTGGACAGTTCTTCCTTTATAAATAGAGCTTTTGGAAAAGTAGAATAAATAGCCTCCTAGAGCCATTACCAGATCTCTCTCTAGCGTAAATGTAATGTACAGCTGCAAACCAATTAGGCTGAAAAGTTTCCATATGTTTGGCCAAAAAAAACTCACTCTGGTGACTTAACAAATCCATTGACTTAAAAACTCGCAGGACCTTAACTTGAAAGCATTTACATCTAGGGATCTCTTAAAACATTAAATCACAGATCTTTAAACACTGCACATCACTTCCAAATATCAGCCATTTTTCTGCAAGCTGTAAATACTTCAGCTGAAGTTCAACTGCCCAAATTCACCAGCAGCTGCCTCCAGTCAGCCATAATGCAAATGAGGCTTAAATCTCACTTGACTGTATCATTATTCTACACAGATATGACCAAAGCAAGTGAAGACAACTCAGTAAATTTATCCCAGATATTCCAAGTAACTTAATGCCTCAATGTCATGACCCATTGGTAAGGGGCATGATGCTCATTATAAGTGCTCATCAGGCTGAACAAAGACACCAGTCCAGTGTCAGGGAACTCTTATATTATATAGTCAACTCAGCTCTGGCAACTAGCCCTATATTAAGTCTCAAGAAGGTTGGCAAACAAGCCTTTAATTTTACAATACACTTCAACAAACTCCCCACTCCTCACAACAAACTTCCCAAAAGTGCTGGCTAGCAAGCCCTGAATCTTTTACAACACACTTCAGTAAGCTCCCAGCTCCTACAACAAACTTCTCAAAAGTGTTGGCTAGCAAGCCACAACACACTTCCTCAAGCTCTCCATTCACACAACAAACTAGTGTAGAGTATGGGATTGAACATGATAGTCATGCCTTGCCCTGGCAAAGTGAGGAAGGAGAGAAATAAAGGTGGAAAACAGAGAAGCAGAACTAAGGAGAAGTCCTTAGATCCTGCCAAGTGGATAGTCTGGATCTGGGGTAGCAAGGCAAAGAAAGAGAGGAAAAAGAGAGGGAGGAGGACCAATCCACTGCCTTTTATAGTTAATCTGGGGCAGCCTCTTATGTAAACTAGACCATTGTTTTGATCCACAACTCCTTGGGCTGAGAGAGAGTGAAATTTACTTTATGAAAAGTCATATTGCTGCTTTACATATAGGAAAAGTAGAGCTTCTTGTCCTTTAATCCCCTAAAACATCTGGGTGAAAAAGGTGTTCTTGTTGAAACCTTTCTCCCAAATAAAAATACCTATGAAGACATTACTTCGAGCAATTTAAATGGCTTAGTTTTCAAACAACCTTTCAAAATTGTTGGCTGAATTTGTATTTCACTTCTTATTTGCTAAATCACTTCTGATGTGAAATAGGATGACAGGGACATGTAAGATATGTGGGGTTTGCTACTCTTTCACTCCAGTCTTTTGTTTCTACTTTTTTCTGGGGGGAGGAGGGAAGAATTGGAAAAGTCTGTAGTTTCTAAATAGAATAAAATGGAAAACTAAGAAAATGTGAAAGATTCAGAAGGATGATATCAACAGGAAAGAAATTCATACAGTACAAATTCACGATATTAGAAGGTCAAGGGCCAGAATGGGTCACACAAAGAACAGAGGAATACGTGGTGCTTCTTCAGAATATACAATAGCTGGAAAAATAGAGGTACTGTGTTGATTCCTTTGGCTAAATGTGCTGTTCCACTGACTCTGATTTAATTTGTTAAAGAGACCCCATGCCTGTTGGGTTCACTCTCTGACACACGTCCTTCATCTACAGACGTGTTACACATAGTTCTCATGGCTTCCAGTGACTCATGCTCAGTTTCTCTTATGATACATATCTTACAAGGTACAGTGGCACTGAAATTCTCTGTAACAGTCATTCATAAAGGTTTATTTTCATTTACAGTACACTAGACTTTAGCAAACAGCATGTCAGGTATGGTGGGGGAAGGAAACAGCCCAGCAACACACCCAGGCAGAAAACAATAATGAGTCTCCTTTCTCTCTCATTATTGCTCACACAGGAAAACATTCCTTCATACTTACTTGCCCTTGGAGTGATGGGGAATGTGCTTAAGCAGTGCTACAGTAGCTTAATTACTTATCACAAATCTTTTAAATTAGTTTATACTCATTAATGTGGCATCTGGGAAATGGGCATTAAACCATTCAATGACCTTTTTGCTAATCAAAGGCCTCAAAGCTTGTTATTTGGAGGGTACTTCTCATACAGAGCTTTACCACCACATCAGGCTAATCAGAACAGTTTTTCTTGCTGAATTTGAAACTGCTACAAGTATGACTGCAGAGACTGTATTTAGAAGGTGGTCAGGCATACAGACAGTGTTGCTTCTTTACTCTGCTGGTATGGTTTGCCATAGGTGAGCCCCCTCTACTAACTCTGGGTGCATCTATGCTGCTACAGAGGAGGTAACCTCTAGCTCAGGCATAACTGAGCTAGCCAAAATCTAGGTGGCAGGAATAGTGGCACTGTAGAGGACTCAAGGCACAAACTTCAATTCAGTGTAGCTGCTGAGGTATACATGTAGGCTTGTGAGTGATGCTGAAGTCCTTGAGTTCAATTATCAGTCATGACATAGTTCTGTCCCAGCTAGCTCAAGTATGCCTAAATTGTATCGTAGACCTCAGCTGTGTTGGCCTTACTTGGGTCACAGTCTGTTTAAAGAATCACAAGTCATCAGGTCCTACAAGTCACCTTGACAAGTTTTTACTCGTTGACATGTTATAAGTTTAATTCCAAGGCTGAAATATTTAAAAAATTGTGAAGTTCTGGATAATTGACTTTACAAATTGGATCTTCTTTATCCTTATGTCTTCTGAATAATATGGCTGTAGGAAAATACACTGGACAGAGGAGGAAACACAAGTGGTCATTTGCCTCTCTAGGAGATTCACTCCCTCAGAACAGAAGACAAAAAAATAGAACTATGTGCAGAACTGAAAGTAGGAAGCTCTTTCAAGGGCTTTGCTAATATCAAGTCAGCTGATCCTACAATTTGCTGCCATGAAGCCCTTCCAGTACTAAGCATGTACTTATCTTTAAGCACATGATTAGTCCCAAGGAAGCCTTTGCTGTTCTTTGATTGTGGGGTTGTTATTTTTCCTGGCTAAAAGTCACTATTAGGAGAATTTTACATCCCTGAGCACTGAATTAATGTATCAATTCTGGGAAGGGGGAGAGGGCACTAAAGAGATATCCCAGTCAGAGGAATTAGAATAAATCTCTAAAGATAATTTAGTTCCATGTCTCATTTCCCAGTGCTACTTTAAGTAATAGAGTGATAGAAAAATAACAATGAGTAAGTAAACAATTAATCAGATAAATAAATAAACTTGCAAAACTTAGACAAACTTGCAAATTCTGTGACAATGTTAAACAGACAACAAACTGGTTTTGTCTCCATCTGAATATATAAAAATGGAAAGGGGAAATTGCACTGGAAACAGCCTCTTTTCTAACCATTAATCACCAGGTTAAGCTTGTCTTCATGCAATGAAAAGAAATCCCTTAAAAATCTGAACAAGGATGCTAATAACAATGGTATAGGATTTATGGGCCAATGTCTTTCTCCCAAGATGGACCAGGCACAGGTGAGTACTCAGTAATTCAGCCTTCAGTTGTAAGCACAATTCTCTTGATTTATTTCAGTGTATTGAGACACAATATCCATCATTTGTGTTAGCCTTAAGCTCAATTTTATGCTTCGTAGCACTGATGATGTCAGGTTGAAAAGTGTGTTGGTGCCTTGAAATCCAGATATCAGGAATGGGATTAATCCGAGCAAAAGCAGACATTCCTCGTGTAGATAACTGCACTGTACCTGGTTGTCCTGGACTCCCTTAATAGTCAATAGAGAGAAGGAGGAGACACTAACAGTGCAATTCATCTTGTGCTAAAACTGGCATCTAAACCATGGTAGATAAATCACACTTTAGAAATGCTTCTTTTTCACACTGAAGGCAAAGGGAGCTCAGGTAGACGAGTTTCAGTGCAGTGAAATTACCTAGACATGTGATAACGATCTCAACTGTGGACTTTGTGATTCTTGCACAACAGCATTTTTTTCCACACAATTGTCCATTTCTTCAAACATTCTGTCCTCCTTCCTGTCTAATAAGGGTTGCAGGACAGGCAATAAGACTGTTTAGGGACACCTGTAACTGCAGACCAAGCGTGACCTTGTTACTCCAGGTCTTCTTCAAAGACAGTGCTGGATAAATCAAGCTTATGATGAACACAAAGTATCTCATTGCCACAGCATTTCTTCCTGTCATATAGTAGAAAAGGTCGGTGGAAAATTATAGGTAAAATTATTAATTGTAAGGCAAAGCTGCCTTCAAGCAATTAATTCTTGTCTATCTGTATAGTGAGTTCATCTTTCCCGTTACCTGTGATTCAAAAGCTACAGAGAAGACATGAGGAGATGTTCTAAAATCTCTTGAGAATTCCTTTTCAAAATTCTGTTTCTGGTGACACTAAAGTTCAGAGGGAAAAGGAAATAAACATTGGAATTGAAGTGTATGTTCCTGTTGTGATTGCCATTAAAGCTGTGCTTGTCAAACACGTCGACTGTTGTCAAAAAGTCAGACTTCCAATTTAAACTTGTAGTTCCTTCTGCAAATAAGGCTTTGTCTAGGAAGTCCCAGTAGTCTCAGACTGACTATGTGTCTGTATGGCAGACACATTTAGATTGCTAAACTGAAAATCTTGTGAAACAGGAGTATCAAAAACTTATATACTCATAGGTTTTTCAGTTTCCTGGCAGAATCTGCTATTTTAATGGCTTTAGACAATCCTGATAGTCTTGGAGATAAAGTATCTATATGCAGGATGAGGAAAGGACTGTTAATGAATACCATGAATAGCATGTTTGCTATTATTGGTGCAAGTAGTAGCAGTGAAAGGAAAATGCCAGCCAAAGAGGAAGCAGTCTTAACGAAGTGTTGACAGTGTCCTAACTAACCCCTAAACATTTATCCTTTGCCATGAATACATAAACCTCCAGAGACCTTTTGAAGTAACTTGCTTCCCTGGCTAAAATTTGCAGCTTACCTAGGACTGCATTATCAGCTCACAGAATGAGGCCCAGGTCCATTGAAATGCAAGTGGTGGAAAAGAATCTGTTTCTGAGTCACAGATAGCAAAAGTAATAACTAAGGTGAAGGATTGCTGTGTTGCAATTCTTACCCTGAGGGTTCTCCAGGGTTTGTTTTTTTCCTCAGTGTGAGGTCTGCATCTCAATCTAAACCCACCAAATCAGTGAACAGAATAAACACAGTGCTTACATTAACACATGGCATCAGTAATGCTTTTATTTTGACAGTATTTAATTAGGTATCAAGCTAGAAGTAAACAGCAAACCCAGGAATTAAACATACAGAGTAATGTGAGCAATAACTGGAGATGGGACTTACTTATAACAACAAAGTATAACAAATCCCCGACTGCCAAGTTCTTGCACACCTGTTATTTTGCTGCAGGTCATAATATTTGGGAAATTCCTGGGCCTGAGACAAAGGAGAATTACTATTAGTTGCTTGTAGCCTAAAGCTCTTGAAGCATATCTAAACAATTCCAATAGTTCCTGCAGGAAACATGGAGATGCCTCAGGTTATTTCCTTTACTGACCTTCTAGATCTGTAGAGGCTTTATAATAGGTGCTCACTGTGAGCCTTGTGCTTGCAAGTTTAGGATGGCATGTGTTCATTCTGTCTGAAGGGTGGAATAAGATATTTACTGTTCTTATCGTGTCATGATGTTTCTTCACCATTGCTTCATTCATTTTGGAGCTGGAGCAATGACCAACCCAAACCCCCTTGGAGCAGAGAGCCAGTATTCAACCCTGGGCAGAAGAAGCAAAGAACTGGGCATGATAGATGTATGTGTTACAGGAGAAAGTAGATATAATGAAACATGAGAGAAAATATAACAGTTGTGCTGAGACCTGTAGCCAGATACAAGATGTATAAATGGGGAGGCATAACCAAAAGATTTTGTCCTCCACTGCTCTTTTGAGTGGGTAATGCCCAGGGAACTGTGGCTGGTTTACATGTCTTCACACACACCCCACAAATGGATAAGTCAGAATTGCCAAGGTTAAATCCACTTGTCAGTCTCACCTGTGTACAAGATGTTGGTATTCGGGGTGGGGCTGGCAATCTGGAGCAGCTTGGAAGGTGGTGGGACAGTGCCTGAGCTGTTTGCAGACTGTCTTATTATTGCAAATCAGCACTGACTTCAGTCTGCACTGCTGGGCAGGAGCCTGTGGGTGAGAATGTGTTGATCTGTCTCAGCTGAAAAGACTGAGCTTTCAGAGGATGGGGCCAGTAGGTGTGGGGAGCAGGGGACAGTAATTGGTGCAGTCACTGTACAGACCCTGCTGCTGAATTCACATCTCCATCAGGAGTGGCAGAGCTAGCTGGGAGCAGGTTAAATTGTGACAGAAGATGGAGTCCCAAGTCAGGAAACTGCAAATGTTCTCTGGATCCAAATCCAAACCACTGACTGAATATAGTGTAAGTCCCACTTAGTCATACATCAGTTAAGGAATTTTGATTCTTTTTAAGGGTTTCCCCCCGCTCATACTCCTTATTCTTTCTAGAGAATAAGAAAAGGAGAGGGATAATACTTAAAATGAAAGACTTGAAAATCATCAGATCATGACCCTCAGCTGAGTAAAAATAAAGAGAAACAAATGCTATGTCTCACCCACAGAGGAGCACATGTATCACTGGTTACAGCAGCACTGAAAGATCATTTCCTTCTTATCTTTGTCATTAGACATTTGATTTCTCAGAACACAGTGGCCACATTGTCTGTAGGTGGCATGTTATTCCTCTACACCCACATACAGGAACTTTCTTGATGCTGTACCCTACCCCAGCCCTCAGATGTCCTTGGAGTTACGGAATACAGAATACAGTTTCACAGTGGGATCTCAGTGGGATTGCATGATCCTGTCTGTGTTCAGAATGCCTTGTCCTCTTTTTGTCTCTTTTTCTTTGAGAGCTGGATGTTAGGTTCATTGATTTCAATAATTAATGTGTGTCTCACATCTCTTCCAGACCCATATACCTGTGCTCTTTCCTGTCAGCTGAAGGGTTTATTTTTGACTAGGTACTTTAATATGTATGTCTTGATTAAACTGATTTTTTTTATTTGATTGCCTTCCACAGTGATCTCTCCAGCTTCAGATTCTGAATCATTTTTCTTGTGCCCTTATCTTTGTCACTTGTTTTGTGTTGATTATGTGATGTAGGAGCTGTGTAACTGCCATGTTCTCTAACAGATCTTCCTGAGTATGGATTGATCCTGAGAGGCTGCAAGTAATCATTCCAAAAATGAGAAGAAACAAAAGAAGGCTCTACTACATAACCATTTGGATATATAAATGTGGATAGATCAGTGACACATAGATATATATGTCACATATATTTGTATTATTTTATAATATTAAAATTGGTTTTAAAGAGTTCCTGCACCCACTCTAGTTACCTGCAGCTCAGGGTAAATTAATGTCCCAGGTTGCAGCTTATGCATTTGTTTTATATTACACATCAATAAAAGCACATCAAATTCAAAACCATTCTCATTTATGGATGGAAACTTCGAGGCAAAGCAGTGCAGCAGCTGCCTTGTTATGAGTTATAGGGCAGTCATTTGTACAAGTAAAAAAAAATACTGCTGTACTTTTAGCTAAGCAAGTACAGAATGTGACTCCACACTGCAGCAACTTCCTGGCCTAAAAGTGGCTGGTAAATGTCCATCCACTGATGAAACTCTCCATCCCTTTGGGGGCAATATGCAAACCATTGCATCTGGTGTGACTGAAACTAGATGAACCCTTCCAACTCAAACCATACTATGATTCTCTGAAAATGTAGAAGAAGGTTGGTGAGATGACACAGCAAGGACAGATGACACTTAAAACAACTCTTGGTTCTGTAGGAGACTTTTAAATGCATGGGACCAGAATGGAAAAGTTGTTTAGGAACAGAAGTCTGTCCTCCTCTCTTTTTTCAGTGCATGGTGTTCCACAAAACCTGGAACCCCGTATTTTAATCTTCTTTTTGAGACAGAGTCCTTCAGCTAGTCCCTCTGTATATGACTTACCCTTTCTCCATCTCTACCTTGAAGCAGGTGAATTGTCTGATTGTTTGTTTAGGTTTCCCATTCTTGAGACCTGCTGTTTGTGTCAGTTCCCAGGGAGAACAAACAAGATTGTCTTTGCTTATTTGAAACAGAAAAATCATAGAGTAGGATTATGAGCTAGCTCAGAGAAAATAAAGAAAACTTCAGTGACACAGGAGAGAAGTAATATGGGACAAGAGGACAGAAGATAAGGACAAAGAGGGAAGCCTAAATCCTTGTACTCAGTAAAATCAGTGTAATGGAAAAATTTAAACCTCTGATGAAAACCAAAATTTGGGAGATTTTTACCCCCATTTTTTTCCTTCTATTCTCAAACAGTTCAGTAGATGGGGAAAAAAGAAAGAGTTTGTGAAACTAAAACTCATCTGGAGTCAGCTCTAGTGGCCTCTATTTATTCTTCTCAAGTATTTGACTTTCTAATTTGAAACAAAGATAATTTATTTAATTGTATTTTATTTAACAAAAGCCTTTAACTGTGCTTGCTGGACAAAATTCAATCCAAAAGTAAGACAACTCCAGAGGAAAATGTCTTTCTCGATACATCTTCACCTCAAATACAAGCTTTGCTCGTGATCTTATTAACCCCCAAGACTGACTTTGCATTGATTTTCTGCAAGCAGGGTCAGCTCAAATAACCTTCTTGGTGTGAGTAACCTGAATAAAAGTGATGGAGTTAGCAAGACATAGACACTGTGACTACAACCCCATGTGAAGTCTGATTTGGTCTCTCTTACACAGAGGTTAATTAATGTTAGTTCACTTTAAAGTCAAAGGATTCCATATCTTCCAGTGCTTTTAAAAATCTCAAGCAAACCAGAATGCTATGGGTATAATGCAGGTCCTGCTACATATCCAGGCACGGAATTCATGCTGCAGTGTAGCATATTCCTTGTTTAGTCTATGAGATTTACAGGGAGAGGCTCCTGCAAAGGGTGGGCTCAGCAGAAACCTAACCTCAGTGCATGCAATGACCCCTGTGGAAGCTATCACTCTCTTCCTTTATTTAGAGAGATTTTAGGGAGACTTTTGCTGAAGATCCAATCAGCAACAATTTATCTATGAATTGACTGCAATATCAACAAGCATTTGATTCTGTCATTCATGTCCCTAGTCCTGGAGGAGTCTTCTCATGGTCTTGGGCCATAATGGCTTGGGAAAATAAGATCCTGTCGAGCTCTTAATTGCTGTGCCTGATACCACATCTCCCAGATGTGTGAAAAACATGGCCTTGTAAAATGAAATAAAATTAAGTGGCTTTAAGCTGAAGGAAGGTAGATTTTGATTAGATATTAGGAAGAAATTCTTACCTGTGAGGGTGGTGAGGTACTGGCACAGGTTGCCCAGAGAAAGTGTGGCTGTTCTACCTCTTGAAGTGTTCAAATCCAGGTTGGATGGAGTTTTGAGCAACCTGGGCTAGTGGAAGGTGTCCCTGCTCATGGTAAGGGGTAGGAACTAGATGATCTTTAGAGTCCCTTCCAACCCAAACCATTCTGTGATTCTATGATTCAAATGAATAACCAAATTTTAAAAAAGTAATTAAAATAGCAGTAATGACTAAAAGAAAGTGTAGCCCTTCAAGGCTTCAAAATACTTTGCAAGTGTTATCTCATTAACATTAAGGTAAATGCTCAGTGTTCTTAGTCTTATTTAATGGATTTGGAAGGGGAGTTCCTTTTCCCCCTGTGTCTAGCAATTAGCATAATTTTACGAATGCACTTTAATTATGCATAAAAATAGAATCAATATTTTTGCAACATTTTGATTTAAACAAGCACTTAATTAAGACCCATTAAGACCTACCATATGCTTTGCATACGATAGGCTATTAGAAGTGCACCTCCTCTGGAGGTTTTTAGCATTGGAGGAAATTAGATTATTTGACATGGGTAGCCTGGTATGTAATTGACTCAAAATTACAGATGCAATAAATAATTATTATTAAAAACACATTAACACTGTAATAACTGGGTAGTCATTTTGATGGGTCTTAATAAGCTACCGTAGCTGAAAGTGCATCAGCAGCACTTCTGAAGTACTAGGGATCTGGCAGGATTGCAAGTTCAGGGGTAGTTAAAGTGTGTTAAAATTCAAGTTACTGCCAATTTTTTAGGCTAGGGCATGGCTCCTTGTCAATACTTAGCTCTCTCTGTGCCAGCTGTCATGATGAAAACTTCTGAATTAGTTTGCTTCAAACTATACTACCTTAAAGCTTACTAAGTTATAGGGCCCAAAAGACCAATAGCTCAAAAAGTTGTTTTTCCTTCCTTGTAATTTCATGCAGTTTCTCGGAGTTTTAACCTAGTACTTCATGCTTGGCTTTATGCCTGACTAAAACCTGGTTTGGTTTTGGAAGAACACATAGAAGGAAATCTAGATTTCTTCTAAAGAGAACAGGAGATGCTGCTCTTCCTGAGAGGGAATGAATTAAATCTACTTTTGGCATTATTTTAAATCAACAACTAGTATTATTTTTCCTTGATCTTTCATTTTTTCTTTCCTTTCTTGGGAAGAAATTCTCTGAATCTATTTCCCTTTAATCTTATTTTTATTTCTTTTTGCCTTTTGTCTTTTACAAGGAAAAAAAATTAATGAATATACAGTTGTTTTCATTTGTACTGAAATATAAACCAGGTTTAAAGACTTTTATACATACATTTTTACCACCATTATGAGTCTCTTGTGTCAGTAGAGATCATGTCTCCTTTCTTATAAGAATAGTTGGTAGTGCTTTTATAATAGTTACTGTGTCCACACTATAGCAGAGGTAGTATTAGAATTCTACCTCCTTTTCCATGGAGACAGTGCACAAACTAAGAGTTTCAAGTCCAGCAGTGACACTGAAAAGGAAAATTCCCCCTACCCATTACTGAGTGTTAAACACTTTCTGGGATGATTCAGTTTACTACTCTAATTCGGCTTAATGAACACTAATGAATCACAAAACTTCATGTTACACAGAACAAAAAGCTGACCTAGCAGCTTTATATTTATTTATTTGAAATACAATATAATAAATACTTACTGGCCATGTGTGACCAAGCCAAATTTTACGTGGCTGGGCAAATAAGACATTGGTGTATTAGATGTATAGCTGTGCTCTTCTTTCTATATCCAGAGCAATTTTCCCTTTCACCTCTTCCCTTGGGATGGTGACTGCATGCCTTGTCCCTCAGGACTACAAAATATGGCCACACATCTGCTAATTTTGCCTGTATCTAGAGCCATTGACTCCTGGATACAATTAATCTCTCCTTATCAGGCCTACATGGAAAGCTGTCTTTATGATAAGCTCTTTTTCTAGGTTTCTTTTATAACTGCCAGAGACAGGCAGTCACCTCAGAGAGTGACATATGCCACCAGCTGTAGACACCTGACTTATATAAGGTAAACTCTACTGTGGGGATACTTGCCACTTTTTCAGAGAGTGTGTGGAAGAATCCAGACAACTAACTGAAATAGGGGGGAAATGATTTCTAAATGTCTAGAAATAGCTTAGCAGTCATTCCTCCTTCCTTTATAAGGCCTTATCAATGCTGTTCTTATGTTTGATAGAGCATCTTAGCCAGTGTTCCAGTAAAAAGATGATATTGTTAGTCTAAATCATAAACTGATACCTAATAATTTTTAATTCTAAAATAGATTTTTCTTTTTTCCCTCCTGCCTTTTAATATCAATCTTCTCTGTTTTTCCAGCTAGATTTCAGTTTTTCTTCTCACTTTTTCTTTTTTGCCCTGGTGTCTCTTTGTAATGTTGTGACTGTAAGTCAAAGGAAATCTGTACAATCACCATATTTATCCAGTCATAACTTTTTTTCTACCTTCAACTACTTGTTCCCACATCCTCTTGAGGAACTGCACTATTGTTTAAAGAGGTGCAGAAACTAACCTGGCTGAAAATGAAAAGGAGATGAGAGGAAAAGAAGTTATTTCCAGCAGAATCATTATTTTAGATTGCCTCATATAACTCAAAGACAAGGGATGGATGGAAAATGAATCTACAGAATGTGGGGAAGGCAAAAATTTCCTTTCAAGAGTACAAATTGAAGACAAATTAATGTGACCATATAACCTAGCCTAAGTGATTCCATTTGTCTGCTTCCTGTTGGAATTAAATACCTTATTTTATTTGCAATGTGCATCTCTGTCTAGATTTTGGCTTGGACAGGCTGACCAGCAATTGCATTTTGCGAAGAGTTTTACCTCCATTTTTGCCCTGCTAATGACCTTTATTTAATTGAGTTTAAAATGCTCATAGTTTTGACACTAGGTATGGAGAGGTTGAGGGACACACATGGGATCCAGTTTCCCTTTATTTACCGTCATTCCTTGGTCTCATATTTCTAAATGTATATACTATAAAATGACTCAACATAACAATACTTTTCCAGGTTGTGACACTCCAGTTATCCAAACTGTATGTGCATCACTTCAGCAGTGGGGCTTTCTTCTGGAGAGAACCAGCTAGGTATTGCTAAAACAAAATGCAGGTATGGTCACAGAGATCATTTGTTCTCAGGACTACTGCATGTAAGCAATATAGACAAAGCCACGCTCTATCTGTTTCCCTGTGCCTGATAAAACTTGCCTCATATGACCACGTCCTCTCAAACAGTTCCAGATTGCCTCATGCCACAAGACATTTGCTATAAAAATGTTGCTTTGGTGGGCTGTGATATAGCCCTCAAGATTATTTCAAGCACTTGAAAAATTGACACAAACATACCCACAATATATGTTTATTTACAGAGATACCACATCACGTTTGGAAGAGACCAGGGCTAAATGGGGTTGATATGCTAATATGGATATGGCCCTTCTAGAGACTAGTCAAAGACCTGATCTGTGGGTCATAAGTTTTCTGGGGTATTTACCATTAGTAGAGGAGATGTAGTGAATGTAGTTTATGAAATTTTTCAAATTTTTGTTATTTCTTCTCTAGAAGCTGAATACGCCTATAGTGCTGGACATAGGCTGTTGAATACAGCAAATTATAATCCTAACTGATATGACATATTTGGCAGTGCTCACTTACTGCAGAGCCAGATTTATAAATGGAAGGAGCTAGATACCTTATGCCGGTAAAGGGAGTTTTGGGGTTCTCAGAGCTATCCAGGTAGTGGATGTATTGAGAAAAAAGGTTTTATATGATAATTTAGCACTCTTGAATGATGGCATGAAATAATATAATGAAAATGTAAGCTGTATATTTCCATGCATAAGACTGGGAGAGATGCTGAAAGTTATTTTTAGAATTTTTGACTTAAAAGTAAGGAAATTGCATGGTTTAGGATTTTATTGATTTGTATTTTCTGCAACCAGCATGGCATTCTGCTACACACCATGCTGAGTCAATATTAATAATATATGTAGAAGTTTGTTGGCAGACATGATGTAGAGGCATAGATGTAATTAAGCAGTGCATTTCTTACTTGCTACTGCATCAACATCATTTCTTTTTACCATTAAGACAAATAAGCAAACTATTGATGTTTTCTGCTTCCAGCTTTTCTCTGTAACATGTCCTGGTAAATCTGATCTGGTAATTATTGTGTGGGTTTGTGAGAGCACTCTTGTTCTTAAACCCTACCCAGGGACATTATGGAGAGGAGCAGCTTATGTTGACATTTTTTAACTCAATGAAAGAGAATCATATCAGTCAATGATACATGTGCTGAAGACATCCATCTCATGAAGAAAAATGAGTGGAAATGGATTAATACAACAGATGAATGCTCACCCAAATACTTACTTTCCATAGAACAAAGTATTGTACATGCATTTCCCAGGAACTCACCCTCTGGAAAATCCTTGCCTTGTCAGAGGCTTCAAGTCCTCTCAATACCTTTAAAGCCCTCAACCTCGAAATGGAACCTGATGAATTACCCTCTGGGTCATAGGCTTTGGACTGACATCTCACTGATGAAAATCTGTTCACCCATCCAGGAAAAATGCTACAGAAGTGCATGTGGACAGACACACGGGAGAAGATTGATGTTATGGACAGATGTAAAACATTTTCAAGGTCATATACAGGTAAAATTTTTGGCCTGTTTGTCTTTATTTATTTAAAGGATTGTTTGTCCCATGTTGCTTATCCAGAGACTATTTCATTTTGCATTTATACATTAACCTACAGACTACAGTTGTGTGGAGTCAAATCTGTGGTGGGGAAAGAGAAAAACCTTTTTTTTTAAAGAAATCAAGCAGCAGAGTTTGTTGGGCAAGACTTGTATCGCAAAGAGCAGCTCAGCCTAATTATAAGCATCTCATTTCCCAGAAGCAGCAAGAAATGTCTTGCTTTTGGGGACAGCCAATCTATGGTGTGACTTTTGAAACAGAATCTGTTCAGTGCAGAGGGTCTCTGGGATTTAACAAAATAATGATTCAATTCAGCTAACTGGTGTGCAGTTGTTCTGAATTTAACTAGAAAGAAACACAAAGATGATCACAGGCTTCAAGTCCTAAACTGGCATAATGTGGTGTGTAACAGAGAGCTTGCAGAATTGAAAGCACCACACAAATGAGTAATTCATTACTGTTTCCTTATTAAAAAAATAAAGTAGCTATTCACTAGGGACAATTTCATTAAATGCAATGAAACCCTTTCTCTGTAAATGTAGCTGCCATTCTATAACCTCTCAAATGCCACTGCTTGCAGCATTGAGTGGAACATGAATGAAATTCTACTGTCACTGCACCAGCATAAATCAAGGAAGACTTTATTCAAGTGAAGTTTCAGCTGTTTATTTGACAACTAAGCGCTGGAGATAAAATTCTCTAAACAGTCCATTGCCCCTTAATGCTTAGCTGGTATAAATCAGTGTAGCTTTCTTAGCTCCAGAGGCGATTTCCCAGTTTATACCAGGTGATATATAGAGAGTGGAAGAGGTTAAAAGCTGTTGGCTGCATGACTTTGAGCCTGCTTCTAATCCTGATCATATTTTTAGCATTTTAACTCCTGCTGGCTGTGTTGTATGGCTATTGGAAATGTCTGAATATTTTAAGAGACAAGTGTTCATACTAGCTACTCCAAGAAAGTGAGAGCAGAACACAGAAATTAGGAGAAACAGACCTAAGATAACTAAGGGCTTTGATACAGGTCTTGAACATCTACCAGTGATCAAATTCCTGTAGAAAAAGGATGTGTAGGTTATTTTATTCTAAATCCTGCTGTCTGTACTGAGAACAGATGCACTTCTGTGTAACACCAGAAAAGTTCACTAAATTGAAGATTTTGTTTGTTCAACAGTCAGTTGAATCAATATTAAAGACTATATGAATGGCAATAAGCCCCATGTCTTTCAAAAAAACAAACTTTACAAGGGCCCTCTTGGAACTACATGAAGCTGCTTTTACAGTCCTTGTCTTCAACAATATCCTTATTTGCTCATGAAACTAAAAAATTCTTTCAAATGAAGGATCATGTCTAGAGGAAGTTGCACAGCTCATGTACTTTCAAGACACCTACCTAGATCCCACCAAGAGGTGTTCTTGGTAACAGACAAACTCATACCAACACTGACTGAGTATTTCTACCCTCATGATCTAAAATACTTGAGTACTGAAATACTACTCAAATTAGTTTACCTATGCTAATTTAAAAGTTGTGTACTATTACCTTGTCTTGACAGTGTTGTACTGAATCTTTAATGAGAATCGTGGGTAAATCCATATGAGAAGATATATTTTACCTCACGTGTTTTCATATATTGAATCCTCATTTTTCATAAATAATGCTTTTTCAGAGCTTTAATATATATGATCAAGGGCAGAATGGGACCATGTCACAGGTTTAAGAGCCATAATGTTATTTCTGTCTTATTCTAAATAAGGCTGAGTATTTTTTTGAAGACTGAACATGCTGTATGTTTTCCCAGAAAAAAAAAAAGATCAGGAAGGCATTCACTGTAGTTTTATTTTTAAAGTGTCATGAATTTTGTTTCCTTAGAGGAAAGAATAATTGCAAGAAACTACTGTATCTTCGTAGGGCTGAAAGGAAAGGCTCTGTGAATCAGAAAACTTGGACTTGCTGCAGACTAATTACTCTGCCTCACAGACTAATTACTCTGCCTCACAGACAAGTCACACAAAAGGGAGTCATTTTTGAAGCACACTATCATAGGTGTCTGATACTAGGTCTGCAGAAGTGCCACCACTTTATTCATCATTCATCCAGCAGGCAAAATTGATTTTTGCAGAAAACTTTTACATCTAAAGGAAGGAAAAGAATAAACACTCTCTGATCTTGTTGTGCACAAGAAAACCAGGTAGAAAACAAATTCAGATTTTAGCAGTTCATGGGGTGGAACTATCTGATTAGCAACAGCAGGGATTCACATTGTATATGTGGCCACTGTAAGATAAAGTGGTTATAGCCTCAATACATTGCAGGAGTTAATGCTTCAAGCCCACACTTCTTTTTTTTTTTTTTTTTTTTGAACAAAATTCTTTGAAATTGGTCATGGATTGACACATACTCAAATCTCCTGTGATACCCAAAAGGTCAGTAATGTACCTGGTCATGGATTGTGTGCTCATAATTGAGATGCATCCAAGCACTTGAGTGCTTCCTCCAGGGGACATTTAATGGAATCACTTCGTTGTATACTTCTCACCAGCACCAAACAGTGGTTTGAATTCACAGGAATTTCTTTTAAGCATTGCTTGTCAACAGCAAAGTTACTATGGCAACTGTATCAGTGTAAATCCTTTCAGATTTCAGTTAGATTCTATTTTTATTAATTTGCCATTAGCTTTGATACTTCTGCATGTGAAAACATTCAAAGGTCTGATTTCCCAATGATGTTGTTTTGGGGTTTTTTTAAATAGTCAAATCCTTAGGATGTTTTTGTGTAATCCCATGGGAGTCAGTGTTGCTACTTAGAATTGGCTCCTAAGACTCCTGAGTATAGGAGGAGTCAACAGTTTATTAATCAATATTAATTATATATTAATAATAT
>NW_008676560.1:21706-53259 GCF_000695815.1 Acanthisitta chloris | reverse complement strand
GGGCACAGCCCTGAGGGCACAGCTCTGTGGGCACAGCTCTGTGGGACCTGTGGGCACAGCCCTACAGGCACAGCCCTCCCGGCCGTGCAGCACTGAAACCGTGCAAAACCTCAGCACACTGCCCTGCTGCCCTCAGGGGCACAGCTCAGCCCTGAGCCCTGCTGAGAGCTGCCCCAGGCAGCAGAGCCACAGAGGTCATGGCACAGCAGAGAGGGGACAGAGCCCACATTTGGGCACACAGGGCCTGTGCCAGGCACACAGAGCCCACGTTAGGCACACAGAGCCTGGCTGAGTGCAGGGCACCATGGCATGGCCAGGAACACCACAGCACTGCCCACCAGGCAGCAGAGCTGCAAATGCCAATCTGGTTGTTCTATACAACCCAATAAAGAAATAGGGATCGTTAGCATCTGCTGAGTGTTCCATCAAGTGAGACCCTCACCGTGAGCCTGCCAGGGCAAAGGGTCCTGTCTTTTCCTCTCATATAATTGAAAACATTAGAAAAATAGATCTATTGGAGAATCCAAATGATTATTACAACACACTAAAGAATCACTAAGGTTTTTTTTCCTTCAGCTTTAGAGTGGTCACTTAGGTAACTGCACGTGATTTCCATACAATGTTGTCATTCCAAATAAAATTGTTTCCTGCTGCTGTACTCGATTAAAAGACCCATAAGGCAGATTTAATTAATAAAACTTGGTTCTATGAAGTTTCAGAACACCTTCAGAAGCATGAACAGCATTCAGACACCTGAATCTCACTCTGTCTCTTCAGGCAGGGCTGTTCTCCCGTGCCAGCACCCAGCAGAGCTCTGGGACTGCTCTCTCAGGTGCTAGGACAGAGAAGGAAGGATTGAAGTGAACAGCAATGGTGCTCACTACCAGGACAGAGGTGTTCTGAGGGACTGGAGCACTAGGTCTGTCAGACTGGCTTGGCTTGGTAACCACCCAAGCCAAACTGAACTGCTGGGCCCATCATGTTTGGTACCATGCTGAATGCATTCGGATTTTGGTCTAAGATACTACCTGACAGGGTTTTAACACACAGAGGAGGTAAAATCAGATGGTATGTGCTACCTGAGCATCAATAAGGTTGAACACAAGGTAATTTACCCTTTGTCATGGTAGCTTTGATGTGTTTCAGAGCCCTTTTTTTCCTTACAAGTGTACAGTTAAAGTGTTTGCTGGCAGCAGGAGACCTGTGCCCTTGCAAGGATACAGAAGGTGAAATATGACCATGTTGTTCACCAGCCTCGGCCTCACTTCTGGCCTGTGTTTCAGCACACACCTAAATACTTTCATTGAACAGCCACACCTCTCTAAATTGAAACCTCCATCTGGCAGACAAACATTCTTCACACCTTGCTCAGCAGTGCTGGGCACCCAGACCATGCTGTGTGGGGCGCTCCAAGCTGAGCACGGTGCAAGGAAAGGGAAGCCATAAAACCAACTGATTTCAGGCCAGTGGCCAAACTCAGCCCGTGGCCTGCAAAGGGAAAGCCCTTTATTTTTCAGTGGATTTAAGGTAGACCTTTTTAGTAACTTCCATGAGAAAATCAGCCACCACTTGACTGGGACAAAGCTGGCAGCGTTGCCTTTATCCTGACATTTTCCTCTCATTCTCACTCATCTGAAATTATCCAAACTCCAGTCAGACAGAACATTTTGGCTGTCAGGACAAATTATATGCAGAGTACAGCATTCTGCAACATAAGGGCATTAAAAAGTGATCCTGTGCCTTCCTCTCTGCAAAGTTTCTCAAAACAACATAAACCAAGCAAAATTTTGCTGTGAAATACCTGATTTTTCAAGCTATTTTTAGGTAATAAAATCATTAGCAAAAACATTGCTTAAGCAAGCAAAATCAGTTTTAAATGCCTGGCTGCTTATATAAGTAATAGACTCTCAAAACATCTCTCTAATGTCCCGCTCCACTTTGTTTACAACCTGGAGCTCACACAGCACGCTCCGACTCGAGTCTCAGCTGCTGACAAGTCATACTTGTGGAATTCAGCTCCAGTGTAATTATTCAGTGAAGGGTTTAAAGTGCTAATTAATGTGGTTGTTATAAGGCTCTTAGAGAAATTATCAAAACTTGCTACATTTTCTTCAGTATCTGGGGCCAGATTCTCTTTGACCAGTGGCAAGGAGAAGTGCCCTAAGATCAAACTGGTGCTTTGGGTTCCTACTTCCCAGGTAAACAGCAGAAGAAAATGAGCCTCAACTCTAATTTTTTTTTTTGTTAGCAATAAGGAGTATGGAGGAAAAAGGAGATAAAACGTTAAAACATCATCTGCAAATAAAGAAATATTCTGTTTGCTCAGCACTAAAAATTAGTTTGTTAATCAGTACTCAAAAGGCTGTATGGCAAGGACTAAAAGCAGCACTGACCAGGCCCAGCTCCTGGGACTTTCAGCCCAGTCTGGCAGGGTGATCACTGTGCACCCCAGCTCAGGCACTGTGCACTCACAGGATGCCCACACACCCCCACAGCTCACTATCACCTGGCTACACGTGTCACTTTAACCCAAAGGGAACTGTTAGACAATGACAATGGAAGCTTTTCTCTCTCATTACCTAATTCTGCCATGGACACAGTTGGAGAGGTCTCCCCATTTGTAAAAGAACAATAAGGGAAGAAGCCCGATGCTGGTGTGTAGTCACATATTGGTTCTGGTTTGATTCCATTAATATCAAGACCCGACTGATCTGGAGAAGGCTGTATGTCTAAGTAGAAGCTGCTAACTGCAGAGTCTGCTTTGCTACCTTCAGGGGTATGCCCATCAATGTAATTACTGAGGTCGTCATGTAGCTCTGTTAACCCATTGGTGGTGATATTGTATGTTGGTGTTAGTGGTTCTGCCTCTCCTGGCTGCTGCTGGTGGTCTCTCTGCTGCTGCTGCAGTCGGTGTTTCTGCACCTCGGCGTACAGGCTGTCCCTCTGCTTTTTTGACATTCGACCAAACTTTACAGCTGAAATACAGACACACAACAGGTTACATTGCACACATCCTCTGCTGCCTTTCAGTTGTCTTCAGACACGACACGGAAGGACAGAGCGCGAGAACCAAAGCAGCAGCACGGACAGAGCTAAGCATCAGGTACAGGGACACAGCTGCAGCATCTGCTCTTTAAAGGAATGTCTTAACTGGGACTGAAATGGACCATTAGAAGTCACTGGGTTAGCTTAATTCAGTAACTTTCCACTTCTGTACCCAAAAGGTTTTTTCACTTGTATGTTCACCGAAGTTGACAGGTCTCTTCAGCATTCACATCCCACCTGGAGAAGCAGAAGCTCAAACAGCATATGCACCAGCCTGAGATGAACTGTCCAGCTCCTACCAGCTGCACACACACACTGCAAAGTGAATCGGGTACCAACACTCAGTGTGCCAACAGAAAACTTCACTGAGACTGGGACTGAGCACATGGGAAGAGCCACCGAACCTGCTCTCAGCACCACAGTGACAAGCAAAAACATGTGATAGGGGAATAGCTGCTAAACCCATATGTGTGTGTGTGTGTGTGTGTATCTCTCCACAAAATTACCCCTACTTGGAGAAGTATTAACTGTTTGCCAGCAGCAACTGGTTTGCAGCATCCTGGGGATTCCTAGGGATGCAGTATGTGATTTCAGAACCTGTATCAGCTGTTAGGGCCTCATCCTTTAAAATGATGCCTACTGCCTTCTGCTCTTCTACAGGAAAACAAACATGTTAGAGGAACCAGTCATTACATGATCAACCGTTCCAGGTATTTAGTCTCATGCCCAATAAAAAACTGAGGAGAATGTAATTGGAGAAGTAAGTGTGATCTGAAAAGAGCCTCCTCCGTCAGGCCTCACGCACCCGAAGCAGCGTGTGTTTGTAGAACACGCAGCACTCTGTCACTGCCAGGGGAAAAGACTGAGTCAGATCTTCAAATTGGGTAAGCCATGGCAGCCTGGTTACAGCTGTGGGGGAGGCCTGCAAGAATCAGCTGCAAATCCAGTTCTAGGGACTTACATAAGTGCCTGTCTCACAGAGACAGGTGCTCGGCACTACTCGAGCTGCGACTCGGAGCCTGATATTACCAGCGCTGGAACACTCTCCTAGAACTCTACCCCTGAAAAAGCATTGCATTGTTTTCCTCCTTGCATGTCTTCCAATGTTCATTACATGCACATTCAGCTCCTCTCAACCCTGTCCCCAAGTGGCAGTCACAGTGTTACTTGCAACCGCAGTAGGTCACTTAAACCAGACCGAACACACAGAGAGTGTTAACATCAGACTAAAAAACTGCATCTTCAGGAGGTGACCAGAGACAAAGCTCTTAACTGGGAGCTGGAACAGATGAGTAGGAAAAAATTAGACCCAAGAACTTCAAAGGTGCCCTGATTTATATACATTTCTGTGACTATACAGCAACACATACATAGAAACAGAGACAGCAACGTCTGAAAAACACCTGATTATCTCAACTCTCAGCCAAATGCAGTTAGCTTTTAACTCCTGTGGGTCTCTAGCTGAACACAGCATACTAAACCTTTCCTCTCTGCCCCAGGGAGGGCTGGCAGAGCTTACCATCCCGAGACATCCCCACAGCAAGGCATTTCTGTAACCGGCAGTGCTGGCAGCGGTTCCGGCTGGTGCGGTCGATCAGGCAGTTCTTCTGGCGAGGACAGGAGTAGGTAGCATTGCTCTGCTGACTCCTCCTGAAAAAGCCCTGGGATGCAATGCAGAACACAAGTCAGGAAGCTGTGAAGTGATGGAGCAAGCAAAGGCTCTGAGAGGCAGCGTACCTAGCCGAACATGGGGCTCAAGTGCTCTACAGCCAACTAAAGGAAGATAACAGGGTTTTGTTGCTAGGTTGTTTTTTTTCCTCTCCTAGAAACAAACAAAAACCAGTAACTAGCAAGAAACAGTTCATAAAAGTGTTAGAGCATGTAAAGGAATTCACATCTATTGGCTGATTTTACAGATCCCATATTACATATGGTACACCAGTTCCTTCCAAATGAGAGAGAACTAATTATAGGCCTAGATTTCCTTGAGTTCCTGTCTTCCCTGGGCGGGTACAGATCTCCAAAACAGGGAGGCTGCAACAGCCACCACCCGGCTCTGCTCCTGGAGCAGCAGGCTCTGACGTTCAGCCTCGCCACTGTATCTCTGGGTGTTTAAAAATACCCAGGAGGATGCTGAGCAGTGTCTCCTACAAAGAACAACTTCCTGAAATGTTTTTTATAGACACATCGAGTCCTGAAGGTTGGAAAAAACCTCTACCATCATCGAGTCCAATCATTACCTTAGCACTGATGTGTTCACCACTAAACCCCAAGTGCCACATCCACATACCTTTTTGGACACTTCAGGGATAGTGATCCCTCCACTTCCATGGACAGCCTGTTCCCATGCCTGACCACCTGTTCAGTGGAGAAATTTCCCCCAAGATCCAATCTAGACCTCCCCTGGCACAACTTGAGGCTGTTTCCTCTTGTTCTGTCACTAAGAGAAGAGACCAACCCTCACCTGGCCAAACCTTTCAGCAGCTGTAGAGAGCAATAAGGTCTCCCCTGAGCCTCCTCTTCTCCAGGCTGAACACCCCCAGCTCCCTCAGCCTCTCCTCATCAGACTTGTGCTCCAGTCCCTTCACCAGCTCTGTTGCCCTGCTCTGGACCTGCTCCAGCCCCTCAGTGTCCTCCTTGTATGAGGAACCTAAAACCAAACATGGGTTCAAGGTGCCTCACCAGAGCCCAGTACAGAGTCGCTGCCCTGGCCCTGCTGGCCACACTGCTGCTGAGATTTTTGAGTTAGTTTGATGCTGACAACTGAGGTTTTGTTCATCTTGGTGCAGGATTTAGATTCGTAAGGATGAGGAAAGCTAAACCACCTTTTCAGGCTGATCTCTTTTGTGAGTAAACCCGTCTCCAGAGGAAGCTGCACGGGAAGGTTACGCAGAGCTGCAGCTTTATTGTCTCCCCGGAAAGGTGCACGTCACCAACCACTATGCAGCTGTTTGCTTTGAAGTCCATTCCATCCTTTTGCCACAGACTGCCCAAACATAAGCTGCTGTAGGTGTAATACCTACTTCACAAGGATTCTGCAAAGATGTAGTCATTCTAAAGAGGCACCTGAGATCAGTGAGCACAGTATTTGAGTTTTACGTTGCCACATCATGGATTAATTAACAGTGCTGCAAAGAAAATAGTTCCTTGGAAAGGTTGGGCACCTTGTAATTAAAGCTGGACTTTTCCCAATGTTTCATGCACTGGAAGGCTGTGTGCTGGAGTCCCTCTGCACATGCCCAGGCACTTGGGGAAACAAACAAACTTCTGCATGACCATAAGAGACCTCCCAGCAAACTGCAGGCAAAACAAGATCAAACACTGAGATAAACCCTCCTGCCCCATCCTGGGAGGAGGGCACCAAATCTTTTGTTGAAGCTTTACTGGAGAAACAGAGTACATACAAAAAAAGGACACTAAAGATGCTGCCTTTAATCCTGTCCTCCTGTACATTATTCCTCGCCTTTTTATTCTGGTCTTTGTTTCTGTATGATTGAACTTTCAGCTGGTTTTTTCATGTTTGTCAATAGTGAGATGATTGTCACCGAGACTGAACATACTGCATATATTGAGCTCCAATTGGGTGCATTTCACCCTAAAGAAAACACCATGAAATTTTCTACCATTCCAACATCAATTTCACCCTAAAGAAAACACCATGAAAATTTCTACCATTCCAACATCAAAACTGATCCATCTAGAGGAACCACCTCTTGGGTAAAGCAGAGAGCTTCACTTCCAGGGCTGTTAGCACCTTCAGAGGAGCCTGGCACTAGTGCAGTGCCATTCACTAGGGAAACAGGATTAGGGACTGAGCTGACCAGTGACTGACAGACCAAGGCTCTGCATTTCCTGAAAATATCAGTTCTCCAAACACTCCCACACTGCCCTGAAGGACGTGCTCACATCTGAACTGCATGAGCTGTGCCACCAAGATCCCCAGAATGAGCTTCATCGCTATGTGCCAGGAACATGCCCCGATAACCGCAGAGATCCATGTGTTTTCCTTTAGCTGAGATACATTCTGCGTCTGTATTGCCACTTTGGCATATTTCTCTTCATTAAGAATAGTCTTGTCAAGCTGAGGATTATTTTTAGTACTATAATGGAGAAAATACTGGGCTTTTTCCATTTCTAGATTTTCCCTGGAGACACAGCTGCTCAATACATTTTAGTGTACAATATATCAGCTAAGTTACAGCTTGAAGCTACGTTTTCAATAGAGCTGAACTGCCTGAAACTGGGGCCTTTAAAAGCACTTCATACCCAGAGACCTAGTAGAGTGCTTTTAAAAACAAACCCTGGGAAAACAGCAGCAGCAGCTACAGAAAAAAACCACAACCTTGCCACAAACTCTAAAAACTAACCTAGGCTAGTCCAGGGCCAGAAACACACGTCTTGGATTTGAGATTGAACTGACAATGAAGGTACACTGAGGGTTTATTACTCTCAAAGTTCTTCGAGATTCTTGTTGTTTACATTTGAGTTTTGCTGACTTTGATGGTCCTTGGGCTCTCGTATCACTACGTGTCCCTCCTACAGGAGCCTCCTGTAAGTAGACATAGTTTGTTCCTAGGTTGTTTTTCCCCCTTTACTAAAAGCAGGGAAGGAGAGACGCTGTGCTCTGCTGTTCCATCCCCTCTCTTTCGCCAGAGGCACGGAGCTAGCTGTAATTTTTCCAGCAGGAAGGAGGAGGTGGATGCATGCCTGGGACACGTGTATACATCCAGCGTTATGCAAGCAGCACAGGCCACATCTCTGCACTGGGGGTTACAGCACGTGGGCTAATGGGCCAGAGCTGAGCCCTCTCCATCACACACGGGAGGGTCTGTGTGCCCCAACCAGTGCTGACCCTCTGCCCCACGCCAGGACACTCCTCCAGTGACTCGGGTGAGGCACCACTCAGCTCTGCATCTCCCACTCCATGCAGCTGTATTAATGCAGTGCCAGGAGAGAGTAGAGCAGATCACAAGCCACAGCTCCATCTCTGACTCCTATTTATACACAACACCAGCTACTGGTTTTCATAGGCTGCCAAGGAATCGAGTTGGGGGGGAAAAAAAGGGTGCAAGAACTTTTCATCTTGCCAGTCAGCTCAAATAACAACTTGTTAAAAAAGCACTTTGAAATGTAAATAGCCATTTTTGGGAAGTCTATGAGGAGCTGCAGCACCTCAGCTGCTCAGAGCCAGGGCCGGGAGAGCCAGCCCTGCTCCCGGGGCACGGCACAGCCTGCGACTCCCAGCCCATGTTTGGTCTTTTGACAAATTTTCATTTAATGAATTGATTCCTACAGTTCATTACCATACCCACTTCCACTTCTGTATACACATATGTCTTAATTAGCTGCTCATTGGCTGTTTAATTACAAGAAAACAGCTGACAGCTGCCTTGCCGCATCCTAATGGCAGAGTTTGGAAGAGCTGCCTGAGCCTGTGACAACAAAGACTTATTCATAATCCTGTGATTTATGGCTAATGCTTAAAGACTTCCACGTATCATTAGGTTTTGCAATATTCTGAGCAATTAACAATTAGTTGGGGGGGAGTCGTTATTTTAGTGTTTTATAAAGCAAAGCACCACAAATTTTCTTCAAAGAAACATCAGAGAAATGCACTAACATGACAGAGAGGTGAACACTGACATTGGGCTTTAACCCTTTTGTGACAACGAGCACATAATTTAGCTGTAAAAGCAGGAAAGAGCTGGGCCAATGTGGTTTAATAAACCTTGTTAATCAAGTGTTTGATCACAAAGTTATGGTGCCACTGAAAACAGAGCAAAAACGTTCAGTTTCACATAGGTAATGAGCACAGGAGTGAGCTTATGTTTACCAACTTATACAGCTCTGACAGCCCCTTCTGAAAGAAGCCTCAGCCCTTGGGCAGCATGTTCTGAGACTGGGTAAGCAAAAACCAGAGAAAGCTTCAAAAGCAGAACGTGAGGTAGATGTCTGACACTCCAAGATAATGAAAAGCTGCACAGTAAAGACAGTGAGGGAATGGAACATGACCCAAAGAACACCAGCTGGGCAGGGACAGTGCACCAGGCAGTGGGTGCTGAAGGGATGAACGTGGACTTCCCTCAGTTACAATCAACAAGATCATCTTAGGTTTTAGAAGACACAAGGGTTTTAGAAGACACAAGAGACAAGTGCCAGTACTGCTAAACCTTTAAAGTGTGGGAACTGCCCAGAAGTGCCTGCACAGGTGGTTTTGTGAGACTGACTGCACAGTCAGGTAGAGAGGGGGGTCACCCTGATGCACGTGGGGGTTAGTGGGGCACGAACTCAACTGCACCTGCAAATTAAATTACATCATTCATTAACAGAATATTCCTTTCAAACTAATTCTGGGCTATATCCTTTGAAACATTCAGGTACTCTCCAACAATCACAGAATCAAACAGGTTGGAAAACACCTCCAAGATCATCAAGTCCAACCCTATCGTGGTTACTAGACCATGGCACCAAGTGCCACATCCAGTCTGATCTTAACTGGATTCAGCTTTCAGCTATGAGAAGAGGCACAAACCAGTCTCCTTTTCCAGCATGATCCCTCCTACAGAACCAAAGGTTGTTCCTGGGTTCCCACAGGCTGGGGCAGTGCTCCATACAGACACCAGTTTTCCAGCAGTGCTCCTCCAACCGTAGTTATTTCCAGTCTTACCCAGGAGAATAAACTTCTCTTTCTGAGTTGTGGCACACTCTTTGCATCATTCCTCACCTAAGCCTCTCAGTAAAAGCCTGATCTCATTTTCCCTCTGCCCCATTACATGCTGTACACTGGATACCAGCAGTGCTCAGATCAAAGAAGAACCTTGCCTTTTAAAAGCCATGGGAGCCCTCCTAGATGAAGTGTAGAACACAACCTGGCTAAAAACCTGTTTTTTTCACTTGTGGGGGAAAAAAGGAAGGGGAGTTAAATGTTATTTTTTTAAAAGCAGATTCAAATTCTGCTGAATAGGCTGATGGGCTGGGAGTACTCAATGATGCTTGTGCAAACACTGCCACTAACACCAGAGAAAGTCAATGTGACAAGATCTGGTCTGTGATTCCATACATGGCACTGATCAGAACTGCAAACTATATCTTTGCAACTAAACTTCACGTCAGGTTTTATCTGGTCTGTGATTCCATACATGGCACAGATCAGAACTGCAAACTATGTCTTTGCAACTAAACTTCACATCAGGTTTGAAAAAAATTATATTTCTGGTGGTTACTAGTATTTGCACAGTAACATGTGAGTTAACAGTACTATTAAGGAACACTGAAGTTCACACCAAACTGGAGTGAAAACCAGTAAGAGCTGGAAACATCCCACTTGGCTGCTGCTGCCTGTAGATCACTCCTGACAGGCCTGGCTTGAGAGGGAGCAGCACATCTGTTCCCTCCTGACAGCTGAGGCCCTGACCTGCCATCTGATGCACACCATGGGTTTGCAGCACTGTGCAGAACCTCACTGACCTCTCTGGGACTGCCTGCTGGTGCGTGACGATGGCTCCAGGATCAGGCACAGGACACCAGGACTTCACAGCCAAGTGCTTTTTACAAAGGAAGGTTCAGCACAGCATGAAGAGCAAGGTAAGCATGCTCCAACCTGCAGCAATCGCAGCCAGAAAAAAAGCTGGGAAAAAACCCATACCAATACACACCTGGCTCCTCTGGCAGAACCCAAGCTCTGCCAACCTCTGCACCAGCCAAAATAGTTCTGTTGGGTGAGACTTTGTTGACATTGCTGTGGAAGAGTGCAGCACAAACAGAATCACCAGCCACAGCAGGGTATTTAAAATGCTGCCTGGGTCATGATCATTTAAACTCTTCCTGTGACTTGTGCCCACTAGCACTGCCCTTATCGGTCTCTATCTGCAGGACATTGAAGAGTGAGCTTCAGAGTTATTTCTCTCCTGAAAGGAAAGTAACTTAGTTAACTAAGTTGATGTTGTTTGCCTGAAATTGTATGGCTACAAAACTTTATTCTGCTCCTCCAAGAGGAAAATACCTCACTTCATTCATTGGGCCACTGTCTCACCACACTCTGCTTTCAGGGCTCACATGGGTTTCAGGACTGCAGAGCTCCCAGAGAACTCCATTTACACCAGCCCTTACAGGAAAATCATGGGTTCTAAAACATCGGGGCCTGCACACACATTTCTCACCATCGGGCTAGCAGCTGTGCTTCTGACTGCTGGAGGTACACAAAGGATTTTCTCCTCCTAGTAACCCACACCTATTCCCAGGAAGGCACAGCCACTCTGAGGGAGGAAGCTCCATGGCTGTGCCTCTCTCCCACCCCAGTGCTCAGCACCTCCAGCTGTGCACACACTAACATGACTGTGAGTCTGAGGCTCTGGTCCCCTGTCCTGCTGCTTTCGTGGGGCTCTCCCCACACAGCACTCAGCAGAGGGCAAGGCCAAAGACCTGCATGAAGACAGCGTGAGGACAGCAGCTCTCACTGCAGCTCGAGGAGTGTCAGCTCTGCACTAACCTCTGTCTGTTCCCAGTGATGTTGGCTGTGTATCTTGAGCCAATCTCGGGTACACTGGTCCCAGACCACTGCAGGACTAAAGAGGTCTTGGACCCTGAACATAAAGTGATGATCTTTGACAAGACAGTCACGCAGCAGAATTCTCACTGCAGATGTCTGGCACTTCCCACAGCCCAGATCTGACTGAGGCTGCTCAACCCCATCATGCTGGGAACAGCCACCACCTTGTTATCAATGCATTCTTAGTGCATTTCTTGCATTTTCCATAGCAACAGCTCTCACAAAGGGCAGAAGGTGCAGTCTCATATCACTCCAAGATTCTTACATTTATTTTCTTTCCTTCCTTCTTCCCAATACTTCCATGAGACTGAGCGTATGTGTCAATAAAAATAAAAATCTTCCTTGGAAAAACACAAAAATCTAGTGAAAGTGAGTAAGTTACTTTTTGAAGATGGGTTGTAGTATCAGGCATGTCAGGAGAACAGAGTGAAAACTGTCACAAATATGAATTTTCACACCTGAAGTGCAGATTACCAGGAGAGAACCTGTCAGCATGGGATTGCAACATGCACATAACACCAGATTACCAGGAGAGAACCTGTCAGCACGGGATTGTAACATGCACATAACATGAGGAGAGCAACAAGGCAGAGCTGTGCACACTGTGCCCCCAGCCAGCACTGCAACCCTGCTGGTCCAGAGGAGCTGCACTGCACTCACCGTGGGGACCTGTCCAGGTCAGCTCCTGGCTGGGACAGATACACTGAAGAAACAGAAATGCTGCCAGGATAATCCTTGTTCACTAGAGCTACCAAAGGCACAACTCCAGGGAACAAAATGCAGAGCCTGAACCTTCCAGCAAGAGCTGAGTGTGGTCACCACCAAAGTGTGAGCTACTTGTACAGCACCATCTTCCCACCAAACAAACAGACTTCTAACTGCAGCAGAGTCCAGAAGAATTCTGAGAGGCTAGAGAGCTCTCACCTATCTCAGCACAGCAATTTACGAAGCAAAAACAGAGCTGGAGAGTCAAGACAGCCAAATTCCCTCTCAGACTGATGCACCAACAGACTGTGGTATGCTAAAGCAGATCAGCTTTCTGCAGCTCTTCTGCTTCTTGAGAGGGGACAGTTTGCAGCACAAACTGCATGACTGTCCTGCAATCTGTGGCCCTGCAGGTGTGTGCCACAGAACTGTCCTGTCTCCAACCCAGACCCAACCAGCACCTCAGAACCCCCAACCACTTTCCTTTGAAACGAATCCACCGCTTGTACTTCGGCACAGTCCTCACTCTTTAGAAAAGGAAGCAAAATAATCACTATCAAAAGGCTAAATGCTGTTTTAAGACTTAATATTTTAGAAGCTTACCTTGCAGCCTTCACATGTAATGACACCATAATGGATTCCTGATGATTTGTCTCCACAGATCTTGCATGGAATAATTTCAATTTGAGCTGCAACAGAAGCACGCAACCAGTTAATTACATTTTCTTTTAAACACCTTATAAAAGCATTCCCTGATCAGCATTTGTACAGTGAAAACTAATAACCTGCTAAACATTATACTGCATTAACTATTCATTGCTGAACTGCAAGGATCCCCTAGAGCTTTGGACTAAATTATGGCTGCTCGTTATATAATAGCTTTTGGGTTATTAAAATGGGTCATTTGAGAAGGTGGTTAAGAACCCACAAGAAGCCTAGAATCAGCATTTCAAAGCCAAAAAGAACAGGAGAGTTCACATTTTGGCCAAAGAGATAAGATGACACTGGAGAGGTTTGTCCCAGTCTCAGGATGGGAGAGGGTAACGGGTGACTCTGCGGCACTGCCAGGGACACACCACCAGCTCACACTGCCCACACGGCCCAAAGGCAACGAGCTGAGGGGCAACTGCATTGTGCCCAGGCCAAAACCTGCCCATCTGCATCCAAAGGGAGGTATCTGTATTTGTGTAGTCTCCACCACAGGACACAGGAGGGAGGAAAACACAGCAGCACTCGAGTCAGTTCGCTGGGGCCAAAGGAATCGGCACAGTCTGGAAAACCTGTACAGCTACAAGCTCTGGTGTTTGAAACTCAAACACACCTACTGAGTTCAGTTTAGTGAATGAAGCATCTTCCCATGGGAGCACGAGGGTGTAAGAAGGGACTCCCTCGTGCTCAGGATTACCTCCCCAGCTGCCTTTGGAGCATTGGCCACAGTCACTGTACCAGCAGGTCTGTTTGGACAGGACTGAGCTAAGGCACCAGCAGGTTCCACGTGTGCTGGGCTGTGCTCACACACTCCAGCAGTGCCTGAACAGCCCCACAGAAGCACCTTCTGTGCCACAGTGCTGTTCAGATCAGGCTGTGTCCATTCTCCTCAACAGGCTCAGCCTGGACACTCCAGCACAACTCTTGCTGTTGGTAACTCTGATACATCAACAAGTGCTGCTCATCTCCCTGAGGGACATCCACCAGCTACCAGTTTTGGGGAGCATTTATTTCACCCAGGCTGTGAGGATACAAAATCACATTCCATCCTAACTGGTTTCCAATGCCTCACCTTCATTTCAGTTGTATTCCCACCACTGTTTTCTAGAAGTCATGTCCACTCTTGCATTTTACCTGCCCTTAAATCCCCAGACCCACCTGGCAGTGGTGCTGTGTGCTGTTCCATCACAGCCCCACACCACAGCTCAAGGCCTGGCCAAAGCCAGAACTACAGAGCAGGAGATCAGATGACTTGTAGCACAACACGGAATGTACAAAAATGCTGCTTCAAAATACTCTCCAGGTGACACCCAATGATGGGCCCAGGTGAGCAGCACCTGAGTGGGACCAGTTTGCTCCCAGGAGCCCAAGAGCAGCTAGGACACTCTGCTGGGGACAGCAGTGCCCAGCAGGGATGGACTGTGTGGCTTTGGCCAGGCAGTTCCCTATCAGCAGCTTCTGGAATATCCTCATACAGCAGGACATCACTTCTTCCATCTTAAGGATCTTTGCATCTTTGACCATTAATCCCTCACCATCCTTGCAGCAACAAAACAACAGGTGGAAATTTAAAGGTCTGTTTAGGACACTTAAGGAAGGAAATACTTCTTCCCCAAAAATGGTTTTAATTTCACCTTGCTCTCAGCTAAGACATTAAACCCAATGGAGCAGGAAGTGAACTAATAAAAGGGGAAAATAACGTGTGTGCTGTTTCACTGATGTGCTACAGGAATTATTCCTGGAGCATCGCGTGTTTACGAGCGCAGCACAAACCCAAATGGAAGCACAGAAATGCACAGAAACTCGGAATCTGTGTAATGTGCAACTCAAATTCAGAGAGCAATCCTGTGGGCAAATTCCAGAATAGCTCTGCGAATCCCAGTTGTGCCTTTCCAGCACAGGATTATTTTTCCCCTGTGCTGCAGTGAATCAGCAGCTTTCTGCAGCTCCTTGGACAGGGGATGACAAGGCTCCTCTCCACAGCCACACGGCTCAGATTCTTCACATTTCACTTTTACATAGACAATGACTGCCTGGTTGTGAACAGGTATGATATAATTGGATCCAGTTTATCTACAATCTCGGCATGTTAGTTAATCACCCATGGAGCCTGTCTGTGCAATCCTGTCCGTAACACCAGGACGTTTGCAGAGGGTTTCTGAAGGAATGCAACATGCCTTCAAAGGCATAGCCTAGAGCCAGGTGAGGAATAGTCTAAAAGGTGCCATAATTAGTCCCAAAAGCATTTTCCAGGGTGCTCTCCTGGGAGGAGGAATCTCCACAGCACAGAGGCTCCAGCTGTGCCAGCGTTTGCCCATCAGGGTTTGGATGGGCAGTGGCACCAAGGCAGGTATAGATAGCTCCAGGTATAGATAGCTCCAGGTATAGATAGCTCCAGGTATAGACAGCTCCAGGACTCCAGATCTCCTCACATTTACTGCATCTCCTTTCCATCAGGCACACAGCACTTCAAGCTGCAGTTTGACTGAGCTGGACAGCCACATGAGCCCCGCCTTTCCATCAGGCACACAGCACTTCAGGACAGCCACATGAGCCCTGGATTGCCACAACCAATTGTGGGACAAATTAATGCACAGGGAGATCAGATCAATTACTGCTCCACGTGGTGCCTCTGCAAATCAACTCATTGAAATGGAACCCCTGTCACACGTTCATACACTTTTCATACAGCATGAAAGGAATTAGGATACTTTAAACTTACTAAATGCAAATTGCCTGTGCCAAGATTATGCATTTTTCTTACCAGGGTGAAAATATTTTCCCCACTTTTAACTTTGACATGCAAATATGTACTTGCTAAAACCTTGTTCTTATGCAAACAAGGCAGGTGGGAAATATTTTTACATGTCAAGAATATGTTCCGACTTGGTTTCTCACATTCCCAGAGTTACTTAAAGCTTCCTACTGTGCTCAAATTAATTGTACCTGTTCTGTGCTTACATTTATTTATATGGTATATTTTTCAAGATTACATAAAATACTCTAATTCATGCTTCAGACTAGAATTAGCCTAAATTACAGTTTACAATTTCTGTCTCCTGGGGTGGTGCTCAGGCTGATTCTGGTTCATGCATGAGCAAATTATTTCTTAAATATGAATTGCAGAAAAAAATAAACTCTTGTGGTTGCTTAGAAACCGCCACGGATACCCAGGTGACAGATGTAGTTTGTATTTCCAGATTACAGGCCTAAGACTCTTTCACACCCCGAAATAACAGCACTCCAGAATACTCCCAAGCATGTCCTGTACCAAAGGCAGCAGCAAGGAGCAATAAATGCCCAAGCAAAACACCAAATGCACTCCAGACACTGAGCCCCACCACGGGCACCAAACAAGCTGCTACAGAAAAGGCTCCTGGGAGAGAGAAGGGCCCACTCAAGGGCCAGAGGCAGCAATTCCTACACACTCATGTCAAACACAAGGCAAGCTCATCTCTGCAAGAAAAGGCCTCTGACACCCATGAGCACCTCCCAGTTTATGTGCCCAACTTGTGGCTATTCCTGTCACTAGACTGTGATACATTTCCTTCTGCTGGGATGTCGTATGAGCTCCGTTTTACAGCAGGGAAAAGGAGTGTGGACTCTGATCTGCTCAAAATCAGAACAGGAACTTGAGCCCAAGTATTACAGGGAAAAAAAGCTCATGTTTTTCCCCCTGAGCCTTTCTTCTCCCTCCATCCACTGTGTCTTCACATGGTAATTGCCTGAACTAGCACTGGTATGCTGAAATAACACGACTGCCTCCACCTAATTCCTAGGGAACATGCCTACCACACCACCAGAGAGAGCATGACATCTCCTGCTGGCACCCGAAACACAGAACATGCCTTACTCCCTCCTACTCCAGGCTGCACTTTTCCCCAAGCCTGGAACAGTTTCGCTGGGTTTGTCTGCCTTTTCCAAGCTCCCTCCCCAACAAACCCTCCAGACAGCCTCTCCCTTCTTATTAATTCCCACAGCATGAAATGTAGCTTTATTCCCTGTCCAGTTTCAGCAGTACAGGAGAGAACATCTAATTCTGTATCTGTAAGGGAATGCCCTCTACAGCCTCATCACACTCGAATTCCTTTCTCTCTAACAGTTGGGCAGACTCAGCTCGGAGCAGGAGCCTGTACAGCCAAGGAAAGCATGGGGCATCCCCCTCCCCAGCTGAGCTGTGTGAACAGAAACACACTGAGCCTCAGCACAGCCAAATGTGCTCCCAGTCCACCCCAAAGAACAATTACATTCCTAAGACAGAAGTTCTGTCCTCCCCATTAGTGTGTCTGAATGAAATGTTTGTCTCTAGTCTTGGGGTAGAAAAAGGATTTTCCTCTTCCTTCTCCTGGTTTCACCCTGTTATTTTAAAGCTGCACATAAACACAAATGTTATTTTCCCCCCCAGTTCACAACAGGGATGAGATCTCAGACCTGCTTTCCTCAGATAGCTCTTCAAATCAATCCCCATTCCTGCCTTTCAGGTGAGATTCACCTAGCTGGTCTGAGCAATCATGAAAGTTGGGTAATTAACTGAAGTTAATTGTCTTGGCTGCTTCTAGAGTGATAAGGGAGGGAGGAAGAAAGAAAAGGAACAGAGAAAGAGAAAGCAGGATGGAAAAAGGGCATGATTCATCTTATTCAAGACAAGCAAGATGAAGCCCTGAGTGGAGATGCCTCCTCTTCACTCACCAGTGAAGGCATCTAATGATACTTTAATTACGAGCCTAACTTTCAGAAGGTGAAAATCAGGTGAATCCTACTGTCTGTTACTATTTCTGAACTTAAAAATGAGCATTTTCTGGAAAGGAAAACCTGCATCAGAAGCACTCCCAGGGCCCCAACTGCCTGTGTACACTGGCACACCGAGCCCTGAGCGTTTCCAAGGTGTTCCCTGTCACAGCTCCCACTCTGCAGCTCCCAGTATCAAGGAACCCCAGGGGATACACCTTCCTTTTCCACTCCATAAAGATGGACTCAAGCACATACTGGTTATCTGCCAGACTGGTCTCTAGTCCTTAAAACTCCATGGGCACTGTGCCTGCTCTTTCCATGGAAAGCATCCTCAGCTGAGCATAACTGGCTGAACTCAGACCTGCCCCAGGGCCACGTGTGAGGCACACACAGGAGCTGCAGCTGGGCCCTGCTGGGTCTCAGGGCACTGCTGCCCAAGTTCTCCCTTCTCTGACTGCAGCAGAGGTGTCAGCTCCTTCCCTGGACATGGCTCACCTGTCCCAGGGAGCACACAGCTCCTTCAGAAGGGCCTGGAACCAGCTATGCTGCACGTACAAATTGGGCTAACCTGCTCCTAGAGGGACACAGTTGTGCCAGACATCCCTGCCAGTGCTGTTTGTAAGGATATTGATTAAATTAGGAGCATACATATTCAGTGACACCCTCATCCATATTCATCGGCTCCAACAAGGGTACTGCATGTAATGTGGTATTTAAAGCAACATGATATCTGATCACAAACTGAATTAACAAGCAACGATTTTCCTATATAATATTCTAATCTGCCTGCATTTTCAGCTTCATTACCTAAATAATTTGCTCTGTCATGTACCCTAAGTAATTTGAGCTGGCTGCAAATGAGTTGCCTGTGAACACCTGCAGCTCCCGAACGCAGAGCGCACAGCTCTGCCCACCCCACGCCAAGTGACCATCTGCCCACCAACCCCCAGGATGGCAGAGGCTGGGAGACTGACTGTGTGTTCCAAAGATGCCTCAGAAGTGTCTGCATCAACAGCTGATGGAATTTCCCTGCCCAGTCCCGCGGGAAGGTGTGTTATTCCATGGACAATCCCCACCACAACAGCACTCTGGCCTGCTGGAGCCTGCAGTGAGGGACCTGGAGACAAGCAGCTCCAGAGCAGAGCTGACAGAGCTCAGTATCCTAGTGATTTGTGCCTCATGGGGTTGGATTTTCTGGGTTCACTAAGGCTGGAAGCCTTCCTAACACGATTCCTCACACCTTCCTCTCCACTGCAGGTTCTCCTTCCTCCAGCTGAGCTTGGCTGCACAGTGTCCCTCAGGGGAGTACTGGATGGGGAATTTTCTGGGTATGGTGTTCAGTTTTCCCACCTTTGGAACTGCTGATGCTCTCAAGCTTGGCTGAAATGTTTTGGAAATGAGGAGGACTGGGGTGATGGGCAGAAAACCAGACAAACACAAACAACCTCTCCAAGCCTTGTTTCCTTAGGAAATCACACTGGTAATAAAAGAAAATAAATACTGAGGTTATACTGGTACAAATCCTTTGAAGTCTGTGGGTGTGATGGGTGGAGTAGAAACGAACACGGCCACCAAAGTATTAATTAAAGTGAAGTATGAGCAACACCTCAAACACACAGGGCAGAAATGCTGCAATGCCAGGAGAGCTCCGTGGGCCGGAGCAGAGCTGGGGCCCTGGGAGTCACCAGCCATGGGCAGCACTCCCTCCCAGCCATGGAAACACTTTTGGGGTGAGAGGAGACACAACACAGAGTGAGGCACCACCTGAGCCACACTGACCCCTGGGAATCAATCGAAATTCTCCCAACCTCAGCTCCTGATCTGCCACATGGAAGGGAACAGCAGAGTCAGAGCTCAGATTCCCAGCCAGGATCACTGACCTTCAGGGCTATTGATTAACCTGCAGCCAAGAAACTTTCCTGACACAAATTTTAATTTAAGGAACTGAAGCTTTGCTCGTACATGTAGCACTGGCTTCAAAGACACCTGAGTGTCTGATGACAGAAGGCAAGATGGAAATGGTTTATGTTCTCTAATAGGCAAAACTGTTCCAGTGGCTGTGGGGAGGTCTCTGTATTTTGAATGTTCTATCCAAACAGAAGACTGCTGAAAAACCTGAACATCATAATATCATCATAAGTAATATCCTTAATTCTTATAAAGCAGCAATACGAAGAGCCAACACAAACAATCTAGGACTTGTCCAGTGTTTAAGAACAGAAACAAACTAAAAACTGGTTTGGGGTTTTTTAGAGGAACTCGGAGATGATGTTTGCTCCCTCTCACTCACATGTACAACACTATGTGATTTCATTTTCTTCTGTGTAACAGCCTTATTTCTCCCCACTGCCTTGGCTTTATCCATCCAGGAATATTCTCACTCCTTTCTGACCCAGCCACCAATGCCACTGAAAATTAGCTGCTTTGATTTCCCTTGTTGAAGGAACGACAGGTAGAGACATCTCTAGTTTGGGACTCTGGTCACATTATCTAACCATACCACAGAGCAAACCACTGCAGTCCAGGCCCAGGCCCAACCAAAACAGTCAGGCTGCTGCATTCACACGTGTTGTGCTGGGCAGGAGCACAGAGAAGCAGCTACTTGGAGAATCAAAGCCTTGTTACACCCTGGGCCTGCAATTAGCATCTTCTCCGTGAAATCCAGGGAGCTGGGAAAACCTCAGCTCTGACACTGCTTCCTAGAACTTAGAGCAAACACAAACAAGGAAGGTGGCTGAAATACACACCAGGAGATGTGCACTGTAACAACTTCTTCTGAGGAGGAGTTAAACCCCAGAAAACCCAAAGCACCAACTCTGAATACAAATTCCATCTTTTTATAGCGAGGAGATCCCTTTGCCAGACACAACACAGGCACAGCAATGAGACACAGTAACCAAACCCAGCCATGGGAACAGGAACAGGGAAAGAACCAAGGGAAGAGTGTTGCTATGCAATGTCCTATGCATCTGATTATCTCCAGATGGTCAGAACAAACTTCCAAATTTCAGAAGACACCAGGTTTGTTCTGGAACATTTTGACTTCTCACTTTCTAGGTGGCTCAGGTGCTTATGAATAAACATTTAACTGTTTCACTCCCCTCCTCTTCCCTGGCTGACAGCAAACAGTGACACAGGCTGTGACAAACATGGCGTGGAGTATGATTAGTGTGAATAAATGGAATTCCTGTTAAATAAAGCAATGCAGAAAAAATGTTTCACAAGAAAACACACTAACACCTAATTTTCTAATGAAATATAGTTTGAATCAAAGCCCTGAACTGCATGTCAGGAACAGACACTATAGATGCTCTAATCCTCACCCGGGCTGATATGCTGTGAGAATGGGATGCTCATTTTCTCCACCTATGTAAGCAGGATCATCATTCTCTACCTCCACCTCTGTCTACAGCTACCTTAGACGACTGGTACTTACTGCCAAATCGTGGCCACGAACTAGTGCTGAGACCTCCAGGCCAACAAATCTGCAGCACTCTGCACTGCTGAGACACAAGTGGCCACAAAACCACACAACAGCACTGCTAGGTGTCTCACTCCTGTTGGTTTCGCTTTCCCCTTCTCAAAACAAAGCTGGCAGCTTTAATCACACACCTACAAAGCTCTGCTCTTGACAAAAGGACACAAAATGCGACTTTTAGAAGCAACAGAGGTGTGAGCTGCTACCACAGCCAACACTGAGTTTTTCTGCCCTGATTTCTTCAGTAAGCAGCAAGTTGGGGTTTGTGTATCCATGACTTATGTTTTTACAGGATTCTAGAGTTTGACCTCATTTCTTGCTACAGATAACCACTAACACCGTGTTTGTGAGCAAGAACACCCCTGGCAGCAGTGTTCTGCTGATGGAGAGGAAAACAAAAAGGGCAATCTGCAGGAGAACCTAATGCACGTATTTGCTGGTTAGCTGGGCAATACTGAATGCATTCTCCCCCTTTCCTCCAAAAACAAACCTCTTCTGGAAAGCTTAAATGTATTTGTAAGTCTGTCCCAGTGCCTAAATCTCTGAAAGAAACTAATAAAGACTTGATTTTAATAAATAAAATCTTGGAGAAATGCAGCATTTTCGAGTGAGAATGTAAATTCCCTCTGACATTTGCTTCAGAGATTAATGCACAGAGCATATCTTTTTGATATGAAATTCCCTGCTTTTAGGTGCTGAACCTGGTCTTCTGATGCCTGGAGTTTGTTAGCTCCAACACTGCCCTTGTGCCTTCTTTCCCCTAATTAACTGCACTGGCTTAGGGGAACATCTCCCACTCCTGTTTATTTGCCTGCAGGAGGAAAACAAAGAAGAACTTATCAACCACTCTCCAACTTTCAGCATCACTTCAGCAAGTCAGGAACAACAGAGCAATTCCAGCTCCACAGCCTTTACCCCAATTATTTGTCATGGGTGGCAAACAGTCTTACGTGCTCAGCCCACTGAGGGCACAACTTTGGTCCCCATTATGAAGTTCCTGTGTGCAGGAGTGGGAGAGTCACTGGGTTGCTAGATAAATCACACCAGTGTGTGTTAACAAAAGATCCTTCCATAGCTTCTGGGAACAGCAGTGAAGTCTCAGACTTCCTTGTATACAAGATGAAAGCTCTGTCACTCAACTTCTATGCTATCCATTTGCAAAACTGCATCTCAGTCCAGTCATCTTATCAGGCTATATTAGCACAAACAAACAGACCTGGGCAAAGCAATCCCTTGCAACCACTGACAGTGCCAACTGGACCCATCTCCAAAGGGCTCTGGAGTGTTAGAGGGCCATGAGCACCAGCTCACTGGGGGTAACACTGGGCTCAAATTGAAGGAGAGGAAGTGTAGGTGAGATACTAGAAACAAGTTTTTCCCTGTGAGGGTGGTGAGACACTGGCCCGGGTTGCCCGGGGAGGCTGTGGCTGCCCCAACCCTGGTGGTGTTCAATCCAGGCTGGATGAGCCTTGAGCAACCTGATCTAGTGAGGAGATGTCCCTGCCCAGGGCAGGGGTTGGGGCTGGATGATCTGTAAGGTCCATTCCAACCCCTAAATTCTATGGTTCGAACTTCACTCCCCCTGCTCATACACATGCAGCTCTCAGACCCAGTGTTAGTAACTCCTGACGCTACCTCGAAGGTTGTCTCAGATTAGCAACCACCACACGTTCCCTATCACAATGCACATGCTTTCCTTGATACTTAGGATTTGTCCAAACCAAGTTCCACTTGAATAGCTAATTCCCCACAGACAAGCAAGTCAGTTTGGAAAAAGGAACATGGAATGAACTCCAAGGAGGTAACCAAGTAGGAGGAATCCAATAAGTAGTGTCCCTTAAACGAAGTGTTTGCCATGCCCCAGCTCTGTCCTGCTGCTCTGCAGGGCTGGGTGAGTTTCCTGAAGGGTTTGGCTTCTGCAGGAACTGCAGGACGTGTCGCTGTGTGCTGGGAAATGGCACTTGGCACCAGTAAGTTAGAGCCAGGCAAACAGGGCTGGGGCACAATCCTCCCAGAGAGCTGCACTTTGATGTACACTCAAAACTGAATTTGCTTCTAGAAGAAAAAGTAGCAGGGGAAAAAAAAAAAAAGTAAAGTATTTCACCCAGACCAGAAGCTCCATCATTCTGAAGTGACTACATCTGCATTTTTAAGATAGTTTCTTTTTCTTTTTGGCTGCGTATGGATTTGATGTCATTAAAGAGGTTTCCTTTGATGCTGCATGCCAAGAAGAATCATTAGTTTCTCTCAAAGGTGCACTCTAAATGTCTAGTTTAAATTTTCATTTTCAGATGATTCATCTCAGAGATGAACAATAACAGCCAAAACCAACTCCAGAACTCTAAACAGTAAAAAGTCATTTAGCTGCACTCGCTCGTTTATTAACTCCCTCCAACACCTCCTCCCTGGATCCACATTGCAGCTAACACTGCAAAATATACCCATCAGTCTATCCAACAGCTTCAGAATCCCTCCTGCCACAGAGAGAGCTTTTCCCCCAACGTGTTCTCCAAGCCATGCTCTACAGTGATGTCCCCACCAACCATGCTCATACATCATCCCTGGACTTTGGTTTTGTTTCTGTACTCCTTCATACCCTCTGTGTAATACACTCAGTGTTTGAAAACCATCTTCATTTCACGACAAGGATCATGAAAGAAAAAAAAACGTAGCTGCCCACAAAAACGTTTTAGAAAATTACAAACTTGTGAGAAAAGGTCTAGCAAAAGCTCTTCCTTTGCCACAATCAGATTAGGTGCTACAACCTTCATTAAAACTCTTTCTGCCTACTCATTTCATAGCATTTAATTTCCTGCCTCTTGGTGATTAAGCCAACTGAAAGGTGGTAGATAAAGCAAGTTTGCTCGCTGTTTTAGTGCTTAAAAAGCTTTCCAAGTGTCTCCAGATTAACAAAGAGTGTCCACCAAGCCGTGCCCTAGGTCAGGCTGCGGCAGGAGATATGTGAGTGACACTCCAGCAGCTCTGCTGCGATGCTGTGAGCACAGGATGCCTCTGCTGGGTACAGCAGGGAGGCTTAAAGCTAAGCTCCACATATTTAAACACTAACAAAGTCTACTTAATGGCAGGCTCCAAACTGACAGAGGCCTCCTAATCTGCTGCAGATAAAGAAGTGCCAAGATTAATGATTACGTAAGTGCATCACAGAGCCCAGAAACAATAATCAGCTCTTCTGTTGTTATTTGTGTACAAAGGCTATTAGAGTCATCTGACATTCCAAAATCCAATTTAAAGTTGTTAAACCCCTTTCACGTACTTATTTGAGGTTGGAAAACCGAGAGGTTCAAAAAGGGAAAGGAAGGGTTTGATTTCCTAATTCTTTTCCCCTTACTGATTTTGCTCTAAGCCAAATCTCTCTTTAAGAATTGCAAAAAATAAGCTTTTGAAGAATGCCTGGAGTAACCAATATTGCTGTTGAAGGAATAATACCAATAAAACCTTAACATACTTAGATAGCAAAAATTAAAATAATGACCAAGCAAAGTAAGTAACTGTTTTACAGACAAAGACCCCACGGAATCAAGGGTGTCCCTGGTGCTCTGTGCAGCAGTGACAATCTTCAGCAGCTCAGGGTGAGAAGCTGAAGGTGCTCAGGCACCAAACACCCATCTCAGTCTGTTCATGGACTCGGTGGGAATTCACTCTGGGCTGGCACAGGCAGGAGAACAATCTGCTCTGCACAAAGTAAGACAAGTGACAGGGCTGCAGTCACTCTGAATACCACAAGATTGACTGTTCCTCCATGAAATGCCTTTAACATTCACAACAACCCTCTCTGCTCCTGACAGAAGACTGAGAAGCAGGTTTAGAGCCAGCAGTTCCCATCCCACCTGCAGCACAGAGCTCTCCACTGGCCCAGCCTCCCTGGGAAGGACAACCCTGGCAGAGGTGGGCACAGCAGACAGACCCATGGACCAGCTGCTGCAGCCTGTTGTTGTGGGCAGGAGCTGAGCCTTGTGCTCACACAGCAGCTCCAGCAGCCACAGCCCTGCTGGGGACAGGAGGAGTCAGGAGCAACGAGACCTCAGACCTCCCTCAGCTGAGATCCAACGATGAAGGTAACCAGGAGAACACGTGGAAGAAGGACAAGATGCTGTAGCTGCCACGGCCACATCCCAACAGGCTTCGTCCTGCTGCTGAGACTGGAGGCACAACAGCCTGAGGCTCCTGTGCAGCACAACAGAACCATCATGGACTATGGGCACAAGTTTCTCCTTTATGGCTGTGAAGTGATTTCCTAGTGCTCCCCAAGGTAAAGTCAATTAAGTGATAACTGCATCTGTGCAGAGAGTATTCAAAATGCTAATACCCCCACCCAGATAAGTCTTCGACTTTGCCTGCTTATTTATCTCCAGCTCTTAGAAATTATTGCCATGAATGCTCCAGTGCCTTCCCCCATTATCTTTGCAATCCTGCTCCTTCCTCACAAAGAGGCAGAAAGCACAGCTTGCTGGAGCTGTACCACCTCAACCACACCAGGGAGTCACACCATACAAGCAAACAAGGATCAGTGGATCTACTGCAGCACAGCCACTGGCAGACTTAGCTGCTCTCTGAGTGTGTTCAGCATCCCACCAAACCTACAGAGGGAAGAAAACCTGCTACGCCATCAGAGGCTCCTACACTCTACAAGTTACAGCAGTTTGCATCATGAATTATCTAACAGGATTTATCACTCAGGGAAAAGAAAATCTACCCTGTTTGGTGTTGTGCCATTTGGCCACCAGACTCTAGAACTGAGTGTGTGTTGTCTTTTGAGTGGAGATAATGCAATGAGTCTCTGGCTCTGAGGTGGCTTCCTTACCTCAGCATGAGGCAACCCCTCTTACCCAAGTCTGGCCACGTGTGTTGGATGTGTCCCCATGTTCTTAAAGTGAAAAAAACCCACACACAAACCCTGAAAAACACAGTCCTGAAAAGAAGGGAACTCCACGATGAGCTGACTTACCATCACCACCTATATGAAAAGTCCATTATTACTTCTGCTTATTAAAAATCACAAAATGGCCACCAAAAAACCAACCCCAAACAGAAAACACTGACACCTTTTTCAAACAAGTCTGACAGTCCAATAAGGAGAACACAATCCTACGACCCACAGAACTGGGCAGAATTGTATGACCAGGAGATCACAGAGTAAGATCATTGGTTCAACTCTTACTGTGTTCAACAGATCAAAAGGAAAAACTCAACTTGCTTCACATGGTTAACATTAAGTTCTAAAGGACAAATTTTAGTAGTGAGTGTCTTTGTGCTTCCTTGAATAAATGAGGCTTGATACAAGTTAGAAGAGAATAATAGAAACAGCATCTGTATTACTGCAATAATTTTATCCCAAGTCAATCCAAACAGGTTGATGAGCTGACACTTTGTCAGGATAAGAAAACTGCTCTGTGTCCAGAGCTGAATGAAGCCACACAACAACCTCCTGAGTGCTGAACACAGTCTCTCAACCCTTTCTAGACAGTCCCTCCCCGTCCTTGCTGCTGTGTCCTCCTCAGCCTGTGCTCTGCAGGCATCAGGAAACAGAGAAGGAGCACCAGGCACCTCCAGATCTGTACAGTCTGAACACTGAGCTCTTCCCAAAGGCTCTCACAGCCAGTTACTAGACTGTCCTTGATAAAGACCCAAAGCATTTCCCCAGCACTCCCCCACTCTCAGAAGAATACTTGCAGCACAACTTTGATTATCCAAAGCTCCCGGGGGACAAATGGAAGCAGAGATAAGTGGGGGAGCAGCCAGAGGTCTTCCGAGAATAATGGAAGTGAAAGGAGAGGAAAGAAACTCCACAAAGAACTGTTGGCTCAGCTCAGCCCTAAAGTTTCCCTATTCCTGAATGGAGCATTCACTAAGGAAAATAAGCTTCTCTAAGCAAGGATTGCAAACGATCGCAGAAACCATTTGACAAAGTGAAGAATTATTGTTCATTTTGGTATTTGACTCGCCAGAGAGACAGAGAGAGAGGGACAGAGCTGTTGTTCTTACTGCAGCAATTCATTAACCAGAGGCACAGCTGTAACAACACTCCTGGATGTGTCTCAATGGTTAACAAACAGCCAAATTCCTTCCAAACTTCTGTTTTCCAAACTATTAATTGGAAAACATTGCTAGAAAAAGCTCCAAACTGACTAAGAATATAAACAGATCTATCCCAAGCCTTAACAGTGGGGCAGAACATCCACGGAGAAGATCTGTGTTTGGGGACTTGCGGGTGCTTCACACAGAAAGTACAAGTTTTTATTTATATTCCTGCAGCACAAGTTAATGCCAATTAAGTAGGAGAGTCACTTTGGATTTAGCACAGAACCTGGCCCAGGGCACTGGCACACAGAATAGAAATAAATACTAATCGTGCTTGCTCACACTGAGAGGATTAGATAACTACAGACGTAGGAAATTAAAACCACAGCGAGATGACCCCACGCTCATGATTTCCCTGTTGCACCAGATCAGTCAATAAGAATAATCGACAATGTAAATTGAAATCCTCAGATAAAAATAATGGTTTTACCGCTTTCTTTCTCTTCACTCACACATAAATGGAGTTGACTATCTCTGACAATGCCATGGTTTAATATTCTAAACACACTATCTCCTTTAACAATGCCTGGAATAGAAACAAGCTGCTGAGCCAGATCCTCAAGGGGTGAAAATCAACATTGCTACACTGACTTCAGTGGAAGCACATTGATCTCCACCAGCTAAAGCTTTGGGCCCTAGTGGGCAATTAGGTTTCTATTATATGCTAATTTAAATAACGCACCACAGAACATTTGCTGTACAATAAAGCAAGTCTACATTCTTCTGTGCAGCAGGACAAGCATCTGCTGTGGCACAACGAGAGTTAGGGATTCTGGTTTTAAAGAGCAGGATGAAGTTTCGGTACAAACTACTCCTCATCATAACATTTTTAAACCTGCAATTACTCATAGTATACTACTTTGGGAAGCCTATAATTATTTGGTAAGTTCTTACCGATGTCTAGTCTAGATCATAATTGCTAACACTGCCTCCTTCAAAGGAACCAGTGACTATGTTAAAATCTGGTTTTTGTTAGGTTCCTACTACACAAAGTGGCTGTGCTCCAATGTTATGATCTGTATTCAGCTGAGGAGGAAAACCAAACTGATTTATTCCCCAATCTTCAGCCTCTGAGCAAGAACTAGACAAAAAAAGTGAATACAACAATCCCACACACGTTTCTTTGGAGGCTTCTGAGGTGGCTGAGACAGGCCAGAGCCTTTTTGCTACACCAGTTTATGGCACTGAGGACCATGTGCAACACACTCGCTCCGAGCCTGGCCTCACGCTCCAGCCAGAAGAGGAAAGGCAGAAAAGCTGAGGGACAGGGTCAGCAACAAGGACAGGAGAAAAGATTTTCAAGGGGTCATGAGCAGCCCACGTGAAAAGATCTCATCCTATTGTAAAAGATGTTAATGCCAGACACTGAAACATGTTTTGGTCTCTTCCACAGCAATTTTTTCAATATGAGAACTCCTTCTTTCAGTCTCCTTTCAAAAATGCCATTGGCATCCTTCTTCCTGCCTTAGTCACCAGCAACCAAGTCATTAGCGTGCCAAGGGCCGTGCACAAATTTCTGTGGCTCCAGATGCAGTGGGGATGAACGTGGCATTCCACACTTACAGGTTCTCCCACGCTGCAGACCTTCAAGGGAAGCAGCAGGATTTGGTACGTGCTCTGTTTGGGAAGCTGAAGGTTCAGCTCAGCAATCTGGAAGCCTCTGAACACCTCTGGAGAGAGGAGTCAGCAAAGTAGGATTCTCCCTATGTGTCTGACTCGTGTGTGAAAAGTCACGTCAGAAAGTTCCTGGACATGATACTCCACCTAAAGACTAAAAAACATGCACACAGTTTCAATTTGTCTTTTTTTCTGTGGCACCACTCGAGGCAGAAAGGCCAAGTAATGTGTGAGCTTGTGTAGGTCAGTGTGGTGCCAGGTGAGATGGGGCATTCAGCTCCACACCTGGAGTACTTCATTCCCTTTACATACATCCTTGTCCTGCTCCTCCTCCATGGCTGCATTTGTAACTGCTCAGGAATGGCTTCATTTCCAACAGAGTAAGGCTATATAGAGTCAAGCATTTAAGGACAGCAGCCACCCAAGAAAAACTTGCCATGCAGGGAAAATCTAACATGTCCCCAGAGTAAGAACTGATCCAGAGATTCCACTGTGCTCTGGATTCTCAACTGCTGCAGCACTGAGCCTTGGGTGGGCTCCACAGGCAGGGGGAAAACTCAAAGTATGCCCTCTGCACTCCACAGAGAGAGGAAACTAGAAATTCTCTTGGTTAAGGTTTTGATCAATCTGATCCCACTACCTCCACAAGCATTTCAGCCAGCAGAAACCTCCAGTCACAGAACAGTGCTGGCCTGGCCTCCCCTGCTCTCCCTGCAGGAATCCAGTGAGGAACAACTCAGGCTGAAACTGTTCTTTGGGGTTTGACTTGAATCTGAATGGGTTTCCTGACCGAACTGCCCACGTGGCAGTGGAGATGCTGCTGGTGCTCACACAAGGGAAGGGAGCACTGTTTGGCAATACAGCTCATGGGAGGCAAAAACACAGACCTCAACTCTTGGTCTGCTGAACTGGTCTGAGGTGATCTGGGGTAGCAGGCAGAAGGACAAGGAACACAGGGTTGGTTTTCCAAGAAACAGAATAGTTGTTGAATAAGTCATTGGTTTCTGTGTCCAGTATTGCTGTGAAACTTTGAGCAAGTCCCTTATTTGATGTGTCAATTCCTCAGCCCTGAAATGAGGACAACGCTTTCTTACATCACCAAAGTGTTGTAAGTTGAAAATTAATGACTGAGGTACTTGGACACGAGGGCACTGAGGGCCAACGCAGCTACCAGAGCTGAGTGATTAGTGACAGGGAGGGGCTAAGGAATCAACATATTATTTTTGGTGGACTATTTCCTTGGAGGATAAATGAGAGCAACTGCTACTTACTTGATTGCAAGGAACTGAAAGAGCCTCTCTGTAGCTCCCTTGTGGGTGGACACCTAAACAATTAAATAGCCATGACCTAATTTTAGTCAGAAACCTTATGTCACCAGGAATTTACAGGAGGCGTCTTCTGGATGTGCAAAAATAATTGCACTGTGGAAGGAGAGTTGACCAATGTGTTAATTGAGCTGTACAACATTCAGGGATAGACTGTATCCCATTCTCCTTCCTCATATTCCCAATTCAAAATTTCTGACCGTAAGAGATACAACTGGATGACAGAAAACATCATAGGATTAGGACTGAAAGACTGAGACACTCCTGCCAGCACCAGCACGAGGGAATCAGTTCAAGGAGAAGGTACCTGAGCAGGAACACAAGGGTGGTAGGTAACATAATCAAATCTCACCTCGTGTGTGACAGAGAGGATGAAGTATCACCCAGAGTGTTTTCTATGATGCCCATACACACCAGCAAAACTCCAAGGCACTTCAAGTGCCATTATTATGCACATAGAGCCATCAAGTGATAGAAAACACATCCCAGTTCTAAAAGTAGTTGCTCCAACAGCTTGTTTTCCTCACAGTTACAACCTGTCCTTTCCTTCCAGCCTGAATTTTCTTGCCTTCTCTCAGAAGCATATGGCAAACACTTCTTCCTCTCAGGCTAGCTCAGGATTGCTCCTCTGGGATTGGGAAGACACGAGTGTCCCTGTGCTGTCACAAGGACTGTGTGAGAGCCAGGGCAGGTCACAGGGCTCCCCCAGGGTCAGAGGGGGGTAGGTCTCCCCAAAACCAGCAGGAGTTAAAAGATTAACCAGCTCCATGGAGCTGGGCACACGCCTTGCTGCCGTTCAGATCATACCTGCACAACACCAGGATTAGAGGCTTCCTATCTGCAGGATCTATTAAACACCATATTGTGCCTGGATACTTGAATAGGAATAGAAGCCACGTAAATACTTCAAGTGGTAAATAGCGTTTCAAGTCTTACTGAGCTTATTATGTCTCAAGAGCTCATTATGTCCTTGCTAGATTAGAGAGCACACACTCAAAAAAACAAACACAAACCTAAGGAAAACAAGAATCCCCAAAGAAAGCTTTAAAGCTGAAATACCAACCTCAGGATTTTTGCTCAGGATTCTGAGATACCAGGCTGACATTCTACACATCCCTGGAAAGGGTTAGCACCGAAATTCTGTTTCCTTGGTCCTTTGGGCAAGGGCATGAGCCCAAAACAATAACCATGCAGTTATATCACTGGGTTACAAACCTGTCCACAGAGAGTGGAAATCCTACACTGTCTGATCTGCCCTGAAGAGCTCTGAAACACAGAGCAGGTTGGAGTGTCTGCA